>NW_027728875.1:0-314 GCF_054177405.1 Leptonychotes weddellii | reverse complement strand
CCAAGAAGGGAAGGAAAAGTATTTAAGGCAGAGGGAATAGCATATGCAAAGACCTTGCAAGTGTGAAGGGCAGGCCTACATGGTGGAGGGCAAAGAGTTTGGGGGAGTGTGTTGATAGATGTAGCTGGAGGCAGGCAGGGCTTGGAAGCAGGTTAAGGAGTTTGGTTGTTTTCTAACAGATAGACAGATCCTTTAAAGGTTTTAATCAGGGAGATTGACTCAACCAGATTTGCCTTTAGAAAAGTTCACTTTAACAAAGGGGAGACCAGGGAGGAGGCAGAAAGGCCATTTAGGAGGCTTAATTTTTTTTTTTT
>NW_027728874.1:0-314 GCF_054177405.1 Leptonychotes weddellii | reverse complement strand
CATTTGAGCAGAGTCCTGAAGGATAAGTAGGGGCTTGTTATGAAGAAATGCACATTCCAGGGAAATGAAAACTCGATTTTATTTATTCATTTGAGACACAGACATACAGAGCAAAAGAGAGCATGATCAGGGGGAGAGACAGAGGGAGAGGGAGAAGCAGGCTCCCCGCTAAGCCAGGAGCCCGATGTGGGACTCGATCTCAGGACCCTGGAATCATGACCTGAGCTGAAGGCAGATGCTTAACCATCTGAGCCACCCAGATGCCCCTGAAAACTCAATTTTAGTGTTGTTACCTCTCTTGAGAGACTTTAACT
>NW_027728873.1:0-314 GCF_054177405.1 Leptonychotes weddellii | reverse complement strand
TCCAGAGACGCCGAATCCAGTGACAATATGAAGTCTTCCAGTCTGAGAGCACAAGACACTTTTCCCTGTATTTGTGTCTTCTTTCACTTCTTTCTGCAGGGCTTTATAGTTCTCTGTGTGCAAGCCTTTTACCTCCTCGGTTAGGTTTATTCCTAAGTACTTTATTATGCTATCATAGATGGAATTTTCTTAATTTTCTGTCTGTATTGTTGATTGCGTAGAGCAACACAACTGATTTTTTCTGGGTTGATTTTGTATCCTTTGCTGAATTCCTTTGCTGGTCCTGAAGGCTTGTGGTGGATGTTCTACGATTT
>NW_027728872.1:0-314 GCF_054177405.1 Leptonychotes weddellii | reverse complement strand
CGTGTGTTTGGGGGACTTGTGTGGTCTGGGTGAACCTCACAGAGAAGCTAAAGTTTATATAGGACTACAAATTGGAAAGAAAGGGAGAGGTCGCCGCAAAGGTGTGTGACGTGCAAATTCTACAGTATATCATGAAGATTATCTAAAGACTTTGGTTGGCCTTTGTTACTGGTTATGTCTCTTTGGGAAGATTTTTTTTATTATGTTAATCACCATACATTACATCATCTTTGGGAAGATTTTTGGGGGTTTTCTGTTGTTTTGATTGCTTGGTTTAACTTTTATTGTTTTTCTTCTCTTGAATGTTTTATACT
>NW_027728871.1:0-314 GCF_054177405.1 Leptonychotes weddellii | reverse complement strand
TAGGTCAGTGCCTTTTGGTAATCCCCATCTTGCCATGTGGTTAATCTGCCTGCTTTGTCGTACTTAGCTGTGGCAGTTTGTCCATTACTGTGGGTAAAGCCAAGTAGACCTCGTATGCTATCACTTTGTATGTCTGATATTAAAGCTTGGCTGTTATGATCGGAGTTAACTTTGCGAATGATACGCTCAAACCAACCTTGAGCAGGAGCTTGGTAGCTAACACTCACAGGAGTGCTAATGTCATTATAACTATAGGTCAGCGTTGCACCCTCTGGCAGACCGACCTTAAATAGCCGCCCTGTATCATCGTATTG
>NW_027728870.1:0-314 GCF_054177405.1 Leptonychotes weddellii | reverse complement strand
TTCCATGTCAACATCTCCAGCCTGGAGGTCTTCTCTTCGTCTGCCATTACCCAAAACATTATTTCTACTTCTCATATCACAGGAAACTTGCTACTTTGCATTGCATTTATAATTTGTAATCTCACTATGTTGAGAAAACCCTTAAGGACTTACCTGTGTCTGTTCATCATGTCCCCAAATGAGCTTAGCAAACCTCTCCTTTATGCACTGGCTGTCCTATGCCTTTAATCCATTATGACTCCTTGTCTGCTAACATGACAATTTCTTTTTTTTTTAAATTTTTTATTGTTATGTTAATCCCCATACATTACATC
>NW_027728869.1:0-314 GCF_054177405.1 Leptonychotes weddellii | reverse complement strand
TCGGGATCCCTGCTCCGCGGGAAGCCTGCTTCTCCCTCTCCCACTCCCCCTGCTTGTGTTCCTGCTCTCGCTATCTCTCTCTCTGTCAAATAAATAAATAAAATCTTTAAAAAAAAAAACAAAAACAAAGACAGAACATAGAACAGAAGAGACCACAGACCTGGGGAGAGGAGAGGGCTTGGGGGAGTTACACTTTTTTTTTTAATTTTATTATGTTATGTTAATCACCATACATTACATCATTAGTTTTTGATGTAGTGTTCCATGATTCATTGTTTGCGTATAACACCCAAGTGCTCTTTAATACCCATCAC
>NW_027728868.1:0-314 GCF_054177405.1 Leptonychotes weddellii | reverse complement strand
GGAGGGCACGTACTGCATGGAGCACTGGGTGTTATACGAAAACAATGGATCATGGGTCATCACATCAAAAACTAATGATGTATTGTACGGTGACTAACATAACATAATAAAATTTAAAAAAAAAGAAATAATTATATCAGCCTTACCAAATTTGCAGAAAAAAAAAATAAGAGGATGAAATGAGTTAAGTGACAAATGCAACTTTTTTAAGTGACAAATGCAACTATTGTTTTCTTCTAATAATGTAAGTTTTGATTAAAAGGTTTGGATTATAATAGTTACTTTAATGTCTTTCACACTAAACAACTGAGTGC
>NW_027728867.1:0-314 GCF_054177405.1 Leptonychotes weddellii | reverse complement strand
TTCTGGGGATCTAACGGACAGCATGGTGAGTACAGTTAGCAAGACTGTGTCGCGTTCTTGAAAGTCGCTAAGAGAGTAGATCTGACGTGTTCTCCCCAACACGCACCTGTAAAATGGTGGCTATGTGAGGTGATGTTAGCTAGTTTATACACAATTTCTATTTGTCAATGATACCCCAATAAATCTGAAAACAGTATTTTTAAATAAAAACATACATAAAAACTTAAAACGAAAAGAAAACCTGCTGCATGGGAATTAAATGCTGGCCTCTCAAAGCGTGAGAGCAACGAGGTGGGGGAGGGGGACTGCGGTCA
>NW_027728866.1:0-314 GCF_054177405.1 Leptonychotes weddellii | reverse complement strand
GACATTTGGAAACCACGGCAACAGGCCCCGCCCCCAGAAGATCAGCAAGAACAGCCGGCCAAGACCAAGTTTACCGATCAATGAGAACGGCAGAACTCCAGTGCTAGTGGAATACTGCACATAGAATCCATGGCTTTTTTACCATGATTCTGTAGTCTTTCAAAGTTAATTTTTTTTTAACTGTCTTTATTTTTTTTTTTGAATTTTTCTTTTTCCCTTTTTCAACCGACATCTTATCAATCCCTTTTTTCAAAAAATTTTTATTTTTCATTTTTGGGTCATATTCTATCCCTTCATAGTAGTTACCCGTATTT
>NW_027728865.1:0-5053 GCF_054177405.1 Leptonychotes weddellii | reverse complement strand
GGTTATACTGATCTAATTCTAGTGACTCTCAAATACCTCTCTCCATCCTAGACTTCTATTCAGAGTGTCAGAATCATATATCCAATCTCCAAAAGTTATGACCACCTGAATGTCCCTTAGACACTTCAAGTACATTTCCAAGGTCTACTTCATTACCTCCTTTGGTCCAGCTTATTCTTTCTTCTGTTTTCCATTTCCATTTTCTAGTCTCAGCACCTCCCCACTTGCCTATGCAGGTAACCCAAGAGCTATGCCTCTTTTTTCCACTCTACAACCAATTTATGACCAATTCTGTTGCAACCCATTATACACTAACCAGTTTTCCCCTCTCTAGACCACTAATATCACCTTAATCTAGGAAACATCTCTAACAATGGTTACTTAATTGTCATTCCCACTTAACACACCTCAAGCCTTCTCCAGTCTTCAAGAGTATTGCCTCTAAAGTACAAATTTTATCAGATAACATATGTGCTATTTAATATTTCTTTATACTCCACAAAGCAGCAGACCAAGCAAAGTGGGGTACGCATTAGAATGGAATGTACAAGACAGTATATCGGAAGGGAGGAAAATACTAACAGATTGCATTCAAGAGCAGATCATCAACTCTGTGGATTGCCATTATTGCTGACTGATGACTTATAAATAAATATAAATATGTTGAGAGCGTTCTCAGTACATTTTTAAGACCACTGCTCTGTAGGAAAAAATCTAGTATTATTTGATAAACATGCGCACTGCCTAGCTCATTATGTTTTTCTTCTTAGAGCTCAAAGAATCTTTCTTAACATACCGTGTCTTTTGCTGTTTCCTCAATTTACTAACTAATTTTCCTCTCCTCATGAATTTTAAAAGCTGATGCCCTGTACAAAGCAAATTCATTGTGAGGACAAAATTTTGATGTTCTCAGTGAAGCCTTGGAATACAAAATGAAATTTTTCTTCACTTCATAGCACTTTCCCTTGTACATATTTCTGTCATTCATCTGTAATATCTCTTGGGTATATGTATTTATATGTATGCCTCTCACTTAACCTGTAACTTCTCATGAGCAAGGCCAGGGTTTTATTCATTTTGGTCCATCAGGCAACCAGTCACATTTAAGGCAAATAGTATAATCTTATATATTTTTAGCATGAGATAGTAAGTAAATACAGAATGTATTATCAGAGAGAATTTTCTACAATAGAAAACACAAAATAAGAAAACTAGTCTGACCACTGACATGGTCTCCAATATCTAGTTCTCACTAGTTCCAATCACTTTAGGATGAACTAGAGTATGCCCTTACAGGGATCAGTGTCATTCAAGGATGTGACTGTGGACTTCACCCAGGAGGAGTGGCAGCAACTGGATCCTGGACAGAAGGCCCTCTACAGGGATGTCACGTTGGAAAACTACTGCCACCTCATCTCTGTTGGTAAGGAAAATTCCTTGAATCTTTCAACATTATACATCTCCTTTCAAGGATTTCTAAAGCATATGGAACTTTGAATTTCAGACATCAGAGGTGATGAATCCCTTTTTGTTACCAGATAGTGTGATTATGTCCTCACGTGCCTAGTGCAGGGTATTAACTTGGTAAGATGTTAATGTGTACATTGTCTGTCACCTTAGAGCTATATCTTTCTCTTCTTTCAATAGTTTTGAGGCCCAAGCAGCTTAGACCAAGTCTCATTTTTTATTACCAGGGTTTCACATGACTAAGCCTGATATGATCCGCAAGTTGGAGCAAGGAGAAGAACTATGGACAACAGAGAAAATTTTTCCAAGTCAGAGCTACCTTGGTGAGTCTGTAAAGATAAAATCCAGTGGACTCAGGTAGTTGACACCTTTGAATGTTTTGAGGGATCTATTTTTTTAATTGTGGTAAAATACACATAACATAAAACTTATTATCTTAACCATTTTTAAGCATATAGTTCAGTGGCGTTAAGTACATTTACATTGTGCAACTGTCACCACCATCCATCTCCAGAACTCTTTGCATGTTTTAGAACTAAAACTGTACTCTGGGCACCTGGGTGGTTCAGTCGTTAAGCAGCTGCAATCGGCTCAGGTCATGATCTCAGTGTCCTGGGATCGAGTCCCACATTGGGCTCCCTGCTCAGCAGGAAGCCTGCTTCTCCCTCTCCCTCTGCCACTCCCCCTGCTTGTGCTCTCTCTCTCTCTCAAATAAATAAATAAAATCTTAAAAAAAAAAAAGAACTAAAACTATACTCATTAAAAAATATCTCCCCATTACCTTCTCCCCCTAGCCTCTGGCAACCACCATTCTACTTTGTCCCTATGAATTTATCTACATAGGTACTGCATGTAAGTGGAGTCATGTGGTATTTGTCTTTTTTGTGATTAGCTTTTTTCATTTAACATAATGTCCTCAAGGTCTACTCATATTACAGTATATCAGAATGTCCTTCCTTTTTAAGGCTGAGTAATATTCCAATTGTATGTGTATATCATATTTTGCTTATCCAGTGGACACTTGAGTTGCTTCTGCCTTTTGGCTACTCTGAATAATGCTGCTATGAACATGAGTGTACAAATATCTACTTGAGTCTTTGCTTTCAGCCTTTTTGGTATATACTCAGAAGGAGAATTGATGGAATATACAGTAATTCTGTGTTTAATGTTTTGAGGAACTGCCATACTGTTTTCCATAATGGCTACACCATTTTACATTCCCAGTAACATACACAAGAGTTCCAGTTTCTCCACATCCTCACCAACACCTGTTATTTTCTATATTGGGTTTTTGGGTTTTTTTAAATAGTTGAAGTCTTATTAGGGATCTCTTTTTAAAGGCCTGAAATCTTTGACATGCTTATACATGACTGATTTCCATGCCTCTAAAATCTAAGTTTTGATTTTGACTATCACTCCTCATGTAAGTTCTTTCCTTGTTTGCCTTATTGTTTATAGATATACTGACTGCTATTACCTTGCCAAGAATCTACCCCATGCTTTGTAGGTATAATGTATGTGGAGATCTTAAGTGTGAAGTCCTTCGAGTTCTGACAGAAGCATAAACCCATGTATGTCACACCCAATATAAAGAGGCCTTCAGGCCTCTTCCAAGTCCGTCCCTTCCACTAGGACAATCACACTTGTGATTTCTACCAGCATAGATTAGTTTTGTCTATCCTAGACCTTTTTCATATCTATTTTCTTTAACTCAGCTTAACGTGTGAGAGACATACACATGTTTTTGCAGTAGTTTAGGTAGTTTCTTTTAATTATAGAATAGTATTCAGTTTATACCAGTTTGTTTATACATCTCCAGTTCATAGACATTTGAAATGTTCCAGTTTGGGGCCATTATGAATAAAGATATTGTGAACATTCTTGTAAACATCTTTTTGTGGACATACATTTTTATTTCTCCTCAGTAAACACCTAGCAGGTGGTATCACTCATTCATTAGGCAGGTGTATATTTCACTTTTTTAAGAAACTGTCAGCTTTTAAAAGTTACTGTACCATTTTACACTTTTACCAGAAATGTGTGAGAATTTTGATTGTCCCACCATCTCTTCTGTATTTGATGTTATCAGTATTTTCATTTTGGTCATACAGAAGTGTATGGTAGTATATCTTTGCAGTTTTAATTTAGATATCTCTTAATGATTGATGATGTTGAGAACTTTTTCAAGTGCTTCTTCAGAGGTGCCTATTCAAATGTTCTGCCCATTTTTATTGGGTACTATATTTTTTCCTCAAGTAGTAGGAATTCTTTACATATACTGGATAGAAGTCTTTTGTTTGATGTAGGTATTCTGAATATTTCTTCAGGTCTATGACTTGCCTATTTATTTTAACGATGTCTTTCAATAAGCACAAATTTTTAACTCTGATGAAATCCAGTTTATATAATTATAAAAATTATATAAACTGGGGTGCCTGGGTGGCTCAGTCGTTAAGCGTCTGCCTTCGGCTCAGGTCATGGTCCCAGGGTCCTGGGATCGAGTCCCACATCGGGCTCCCTGCTCAGCCAGGAGGCTGCTTCTCCCTCTCCCACTCCCCTGCTTGTGTTCCTGCTCTCGCTATCTCTCTCTCTGTCAAATAAATAAATAAAATCTAAAAGAAAAAAGAAAAAAAAATTATATAAACTGGATTTCATCATCTTTTATAATTTTATAATTATATAAACTGGATTTCATCATCTTTTATAATTCTTTGACCTCTCAAATATTTTCCTTCTACTAGGTTGTGATGATAGTTTCCTATATTTTCTTCTAAAAATGTTATGAATATTTTGCTATTTTTATTAATTCTATAGCCCATCTCATGTTAAGTTTGGTTTATGATGTGAGGTAAGGGCCGAAGGTCTACTTTCTTCCATATAGATACCAATTTCTCCCGTCACTTGTTAAATTAAATTAAATTGCTTGGTGATCTTATCAAAAAATTGTTTGATTATATTTGTGTCAGTGTACTTTTAGACTGTTCTTTCCTTTGCTATGTTTTAAGTCCTATTGCCAATACTACCTGGTCTTTGATTATTGGAACTTTCTAATAAGTCTTCAAGTCATAGTAAGTCTTTTAACTTTCTTCTCTTAAAAATTGTTTTAGCTATTCTGGGTCATTTTCTTTTTCAAATACATTTTAGAATCAACTTCTTAATCTCTTTAAACAAATGTGCTGGGATTTTTATTGGTGAGAACAAACATCTTAGCAATATTGAGTCTTCCAGATCATGACTATACTATATCTTTCTATTTTAGTTAGCTTCTCTACTTCCTGTAAGCAATATTTTATTATTTCTAGCATAGAGGTCTTATACATATTTCATTGTGTCTAATCTTTTAATATTTTAATGCCAATGTAAATAGTAGGATATTTAAAATTTCTTTTTCCAGTTTGTTGTTAATGTACGTACCCACAATTGATTTTTATATATTGATTTTGCATACTTCTACTTACTGTATTCTACCTATTACTTAAGTTTTATTGTTGTTGCTGTTGTCCCTTGTTTGTTTTGGTATATTCCTTTAGTTTTTGGAATACAAAACATGCCTTGTAGAAGAGATATTTTACTTCTTTTTTTTTTT
>NW_027728864.1:0-314 GCF_054177405.1 Leptonychotes weddellii | reverse complement strand
ATGCGGGACTTGATCCCGGGACTCCAGGATCATGACCTGAGCCGAAGGCAGCTGCTTAACCGACTGAGCCACCCAGGCGCCCCTAAATGGGATTTTTAAAAAAGATTTTATTTATTTATTTGACAGAGAGCGCACAAGTAAGGGGAATGGCAGGGAGAGGGAGAAGCAGGCCCCCTGCAGAGCAGGGAGCCCAATGTGGGGCTCAATCCCAGGACCCTGGGATCATGACCTGAGCTGGAGGCAGAGGCTTAACTAACTGAGCCACCCAGGCTTTTTTAAATGGGATTTTATTTATTTATTTATTTTTAATTTTT
>NW_027728863.1:0-314 GCF_054177405.1 Leptonychotes weddellii | reverse complement strand
GTAAACTTGGTCTTGGCCGGCTGTTCTTGCTGATCTTCTGGGGGCGGGGCCTGTTGCCGTGGTTTCCAAATGTCTTTGCCGGAGGTGGAATTGCCCCGCCTTTGCCTGGTCCGGCCTAAGTAATCTGCTCAGGTTTGCTCTCAGGAGCTTTTGTTCCCTGCAAGCTTTCCCTACATCTTTGGAGGCCTAGAGTGAAAATGACAGCCTCCCAATCTCCGCCCCATAGAAGCCGAGAACTCAGGGCCCCACTCCTCAGTGAACCCCCAGAGAAAAGCCATCAGTCACTCCCGTCTCCCCAGTCTCTGGCTGCACTC
>NW_027728862.1:0-314 GCF_054177405.1 Leptonychotes weddellii | reverse complement strand
TTTTTTTTTTAAAGATTTTATTTATTTATTTGAGACAGAGAGAATGAGAGACAGAGAGCATGAGAGGGAGGAGGGTCAGAGGGAGAAGCAGACTCCCTGCCGAGCAGGGAGCCCGATGTGGGACTCGATCCCGGGACTCCAGGATCATGACCTGAGCCGAAGGCAGTCGCCTAACCAACTGAGCCACCCAGGCGCCCAAAAGGTAAGTGATTGTTATGATGGGGCCTGTATTAGTTCATTTTAAACCGTGACAACCTTCACAGGGTACACTGATCAGGGAAGAATAAAGGAACCCCAAAAATGAGAGGGAAAGG
>NW_027728861.1:0-314 GCF_054177405.1 Leptonychotes weddellii | reverse complement strand
TGGAATGTTTTTCCATCTCTTTGTGTCAGCCTCAATTTCTTTCAGACATGTTCTGTAGTTTCTAGACTATAGACTCTTTACTTCTTTAGTTAGGTTTATTCCTACGTATCTTATAGTTTTTAGTGCTATTGTAAATGGAATCGATTCCCTAATTTTTTTTTCTTCAGTCATATTGTTAGTGTATAGAAATGCAACTGATTTCTGTGCATTGATTTTATATCCTCCCATGTTGCTGAATTGCTGTATGAGTTCTAATAATTTGGTGGTGGGCTCTTTTGGGTTTTCCACATAAAGTCTCATGTCATCTGCAAAGA
>NW_027728860.1:0-314 GCF_054177405.1 Leptonychotes weddellii | reverse complement strand
GATGCCTAAGAGATTTCTTTTTCTTTTAAGAGTTTTATGGTTTCTACCTATGTTTTCTTTTAAGAAACTAACTATATTTTCTTTCAGTTTTATGGTTTCAGATCTTACATTTAGGTCTTTTTTTTTTTTTTTTTTTTTTAAAGATTTTATTTATTTATTTGACAGAGAGAGACACAGCGAGAGAGGGAACACAAGCAGGGGGAGTGGGAGAGGGAGAAGCAGGCTCCCCGCAGAGCAGGGAGCCCGATGCGGGACTCGATCCCAGGACCCTGGGATCATGACCTGAGCTGAAGGCAGTCGCTTAACCAACTGAG
>NW_027728859.1:0-314 GCF_054177405.1 Leptonychotes weddellii | reverse complement strand
TTGTTTTTATTTTATTTCTTTTTCTTTACTTATTTTATCTTTGGAGGGAAAGGAGGTTGGTTAACTGCTTTCTCTGGCCATTATGAAAGGTATATTTAAAAAAGCCTGAAGACTAGTGATAAGAAGCTAGTGATTCTGAATTCTAACAGTAGAAAATTCTGAGAAACTCAGCTCTCCCTCATCCTACTTCAGCATTATTTTCTCTCTACTGCAACCTTATTTCATTGCAGTCAATGCACAATGAAGTCTTTAGTAATAAAATCTTACCATTTCATGAAAATAATGTGTTGTATGGGATAAGTCTATTAGAAAAT
>NW_027728858.1:0-314 GCF_054177405.1 Leptonychotes weddellii | reverse complement strand
GGAAGGAAGGAAGGGAGGGAGGGAGGGAGGGAAAAGAAAAGAAGGAAAGAAGAGAAGAAAGAAGGAAAGAAAGAAAAGACACCAAATTAGCCAATATTAAAACTGGATTTTGCTCTTCATGCATGTGAAAAAAAAGACAAATACAAAAGCAACAATGACAAGAAATGTCTCCGAAATTCTCAGGTGGTTTTGTATACTCTTTGCTACCTTGTTCTATTCCCCTGGCTTTGCACATGTTTCAGTTTGAGAAATATGCTATACCAAATGCTTTCTCTTCACACTGAGATTGGTTTAGACTCTGGGCCACTTTTTTC
>NW_027728857.1:0-314 GCF_054177405.1 Leptonychotes weddellii | reverse complement strand
CCAGCTGCTCACGGACTTGGAAGTCTCCCCCAGTGTGAGCCCTCCCTCAGCCCCACGTAGAATCAGTCGTGGAACTCCACTGATCCATCATGCTGAACATGAAGTGTTCTCTCTTCTTCTCCCCTGCATGCCACTGCCGAGGCTGGGGTCCATGCTGTTTCTCTCTGACGGGTATCACAGGGCTCTCTCGATTATGTTCTTTGCTTCCTCCCCTGGCCCCACAGTCTGCAGGGTCATGTTATTAAAGTATGCCCTGATTGTGTTCTTTTCCTGCTGAAAATCATTTATTGCTTTCTGAGGCCTTCTGGACAATG
>NW_027728856.1:0-314 GCF_054177405.1 Leptonychotes weddellii | reverse complement strand
GGTGAATGATACTAAATCAATCAAGTATTCATTTGAAAATAAATGAATATCCCTACTTCACATTATACAAAAAAAAAACCACTTCTAAATGGAATGTAGAATAATGTAAAAGGCAATAAAAATCAGTCTTCTAAAAGGTAGTACTAGAAAATACCTTGATGTCCTCAAGATAGGAAAACACTTTTTAAACTAGTTACAAAAACGGGCGCCTGGGTGGCTCAGTCGTTAAGCGTCTGCCTTCGGCTCAGGTCATGATCCTGGGGTCCTGGGATCAAGTTCCACATCGGGCTCCCTGCTCGGCGGGAAGCCTGCCT
>NW_027728855.1:0-314 GCF_054177405.1 Leptonychotes weddellii | reverse complement strand
TCTAGTTGCTGTGGAATGTTGTGTTTTTTCCTATAATGATGCCTTGTATCATAGGTTCGTATTTTTTATTTTTCTTCCTTGACAAAGCATCATCTAGATCTTAGTATAGACTGTATATTTGTATACACCATATATATTTATAAACCACATATATTTATATTGTATTTATGTCTACATATAGACAGGTATTTTTTTTTTTAAGATTTTATTTATTTATTTGAGAGAGAGAGAATGAGAGACAGAGAGCAGGAGAGGGAGGAGGGTCAGAGGGAGAAGCAGACTCCCCGCTGAGCAGGGAGCCCGATGCGGGACTC
>NW_027728854.1:0-5053 GCF_054177405.1 Leptonychotes weddellii | reverse complement strand
CTTCTCCCTCTCCCACTCCCCCTGCTTGTGTTCCTGCTCTCGCTGTGTCTCTCCCTGTCTCATAAATAAATAAAATCTTGAAAAAACAACAACAACAATGGAATTAAAATTAGAAAACAAAGAAATTAGGAGAACTTTTTTTTTTTAATAGAATCACCATGATCCAGCAATTGCATTACTAGGTATTTGCCCAAAGAATACAAAAATACTAATTCAAAGGGATACATGCATCCTGATATTTATAACAGCATTATCTACAATAGTCAAATTATGGAAAAAGCCCAAGTGTCCATTGACTGATGAATGGATAAAGAAGTACTATATATATATATAATAGGCCCATAAAATGGAATATTACCCATAAAAAAAGAATGAAGATGGAGCTAGTGAGTATTTTGCTAAATGAAATAAGTCAATCAGAGAATGACAAATACCATATGCTTTCATATGTGGAATTTAAGAAACAAAACAAACAAGCAAAGGGGGAAAAGAGAGAGAGAGAGAGAGAGAGAGAGGCAAACCAAGAAACAGACTTTAAACTATAGAGAACAAACTGATGGCTCCCAGAGGAGAGGGTTGTGGGGGGGGATGGGTGAAATAGGTGATAGGGATTAAGGAGTGCACTTGTGATGAACACTGGGTGTTGCATGGAAGTGCTGAATCACTACATTGTATACCTGAAATTAATATTACATTGTATGTTAACTAACTGGAATTTAATAACAATTTAAAAAATAAAAGAAATTAGGAGAACTCCCTGAGAGTTTGAGTCCCTAAGAGAAGGACTCAAAGGGAAATTAGAAAATACTTTAAGATCAGTGAAAACAAAACACAAAATACTGAATCTAATGAGATTCTTCTAAAACTGCTTAGAGAAAAATGTGTAATTATAAATACCCATATTTTAAATCACAAAAGATCTCAGGGTGCCTGGATGTGTCAGTCAGTTAAGCGTCTGACTTGATTTCAGCTCAGGTCATGATCTCAGTGTTCTGAGACTGATCCCTGCGTTGGGCTCTG
Source organism: Leptonychotes weddellii (assembly GCF_054177405.1). Taxonomy (NCBI): domain Eukaryota; kingdom Metazoa; phylum Chordata; class Mammalia; order Carnivora; family Phocidae; genus Leptonychotes; species Leptonychotes weddellii. Next base: position 4,033 of record NW_027728854.1, on the reverse strand, counting down.
TCCTGAGCATGGTGCCTGCTTAAGATTCTCTCTTGCTCTTTCCCTCTGCCCCTCCTCCCCTGCTCACTCGCACTCTCTCGCTCTCAAAAAATAGAATAGAATAGCATAGTATAGCATAGCATAGCACAGCATAGCGTAGAATAGAATAGCATAGGAAAGAACAGAATAGAATAGGAAAAAAAAAAAAAAAACGAGAAAGATCTCCAGTCAGTAACCTGACTTTCCACCTTAAGGAATTAAAAATGATCAAAGTAATGCAAAACAAGGAGAAAGAAAAGAAATAACACAGATTAGATTATAAATAAGTGAAATAGGGAATAGAATACCATTGGAGGAAAATAACAAAACAAAAAGTTGGTTTTCAAAAAAGGTTAAAAAATGATAGACCTATAGCTAGATAGGTCATAGAAAAAAAAAAGAGAAAACTCAAATTATTATAACCAAGAATAAAAGAAAAGATATAAAAATGACTTAGAAATGAAAAGGATTATAAGGGTATACTATGAACATCCATGTACTAAAAATTTAGATCAATTAGGTAAAATGAACACATTCCTAGAAAGACAAATTAGCAAAATGACTCAAAAAAAAAAAAAAGTCAAACTGATTAGACCCATAAGAGCACATTTGTAATTTGTAACAAAAATGCATTTTACAAAGAAAAGCCCAGGCCCAAATGGCTTCAGTGGTGAATTCTAACAAACATTAAAGGAGGAATTGACGCCAATTCTTCACAAACTCCTTCATAAATAGAAGAGGAGGGAATATTTTACAACTCATTTTATGAGGACGGTATTACCCTAACACCAAAACAAGACAAAGACATCACAAGAAGAGAACTTCAGACCAATATTTCTTTAACCATAGAAGCAAAAATCTTCAATAAATTTCTAGCAAACCCAATTTAGGACTATAAAAAATGTTACTTTATTCCAGGAATGCCAGGTTGGTTTAACATTTGAAAGTCAATCAAGGTAATAAAACATATTAGTAACCAAAGAAAAATAAATTAGATTTCATTAATGAAGACTTTTGTACTGTGAAGGACTCCATCATGAACGAGAATAAACAACCCACATCATTGGAGAAAATACTTGCATATTATGTATCTGATGAGGGTCTAGTTTCCAGAATATATAAAGAAGTCTTACTAAACAGTAAAAAGACAAAACTGATTTTTTTAAAATGGGCAAAGGGATTTGAAATAAAAAATTTGAATAATTTAATCATAAATTAAAAATTTAAAAAAATTTAATGAGCCCTAGTTTTTCTTCTACCAATAGAGATAGAAAGTATATTGATGGTCCCGAGGTCTGGGGAAGAGAGAGTCTGGAGGAATATGAGGAGTGACTTCTACTTATTAATGGGGTGTTTTTGAGGTATGAGGATATTCTAAAGTCAAACTATTGGTCATTAGTGAAATGTAAATAAACTTAGTCATTAGTGAAATGTAAATAAACAGAGTAATGAGATGCCACTTTATACCCACTAGGTTGGCTATAATAAAATGATACATACGGGCAAGTGTTGGTGAGAATGTGGAGAAACTAGAATCATAATACACTCTACTGGTGTGTTTGTAGAATGGTACAGCTACTTTGGAAAACAGTTTGGAAGTTTGTCAAAATGTTAAGCATAGAGTTACCATATGTCTAAGCAATTTTACTTCTTGGTATATACCAAATAGAAATGTAAACATGCACATGCAAAAATCATTTTATAATTAACAAAACTGCTAAAAATCCAAATGTCCATCAACTGATGAATGGATAAGGAAAATGTGCATTTTTTGCAATGGAATATTATTCAGGAATAAAAAATGAAATACCGATACATGCTACAACATGGATAGACCACAAACATTATGCCAAGCGATAAAAATTCACAAAAGACCACAAATTTCATTATTCTATTTATAGGAAATGTCTAAAATAGACAAATTTATAGCATTAAATTAATTAAATGAGGAGACTGGGATGGCATTAATGCCTTGGTAGCCTAGTAAAACCTAAGCCCAGAGTCAGTGAACTCAACTCCAAGAAAATGAAAATTAAGAACAACCAATCACAAAAGACTCAACCTGGCTATCCTAAATAAAGCACCTGTTTAAACTATAGAAATTAAATAATTTTGGGGGGCGCCTGGGTGGCTCAGTTGGTTAAGCGACTGCCTTCGGCTCAGGTCGTGATCCTGGAGTCCCGGGATCGAGTCCCGCATCGGGCTCCCTGCTCAGCAGGGAGTCTGCTTCTCCCTCTGACCCTCCTCCCTCTCGTGCTCTCTGTCTCTCATTCTCTCTCTCTCTCAAATAAATAAAATCTTTAAAAAAAAAAAAAGAAATTAAATAATTTTTTTATCTGCTTCTGCATCTTTTCTACAAAAACATCTCTCCTAGCTCCTGCTGGTGGACTGTTCCTAACTTTTAACTTGGCACTGCCCAATTCTAACTGATGTATGCTCAAATAAACTCTTAAAAATTTTAATGAGCCCTAGTTTATCTTCTACCAATAGAGACAGAAAGTATATTGATGGTTCCCAGGTCTGGGGAAGAGAGTTGGGAGGAATATGAGGAATGACTTCTGCTTATTAATGGGGTGTTTTTGAGGTATGAGGATATTCTAAAGTCAAACTATTGGTAATAGCTATACAACTTTGAATATACAAAAAAACCCCACCAGATTATAAGAAAAATAATTCAACATTTGTGCATTTTTATGTATGCAAATGTTACTCAAAACCCTTTTAACATTTAATCTAATAATAATAAAGCACAGAGATATGGAGTGGATAAAAGTATAGATGAAACATCATAATGTTAAATAGTGTTACTATGTTTTAATAGCTCTGATGTGGCATAAAGTATATCAACTCCACAAAAAAATTGCTTTGGGAATTATCATTATGATGATCAGAAGAAGGACTGTTTGTGGAATAGCTAAGCAGATTTTCCCTGTGAATATTTGGAGCAGGTACTTAAATGTTTGCCTTCATGACAATAAAGCCCTAAGAACAGCAAACTATAACACTTTCCTAGAGAGAGCCCTCTTAGGGAGATTGGGTGATGAGATCAAACACTGAGGCAGATCTTAGTCAAAGTAATTCAAACTATCTTACTGGGTATAAATACAGAATTTGTATTTGTACATAAGAAAAAAGAAAAAAACTAATTCCAGTGGCAAAATAGAGAAAACCACTTCACTTCCAGATTAAAACTTTTAGTAGTCATAACACGATTGGGAATTCCCATCACTTGTATGATCTCTACCCACTAATCCTATGGGACAGCTGACTAGTTGGCATTCTGCTTAAGAAACAGATAAAAATAATTACAGAATAAAATTAGTAAAGGGGTTAAGATCAATTTGTAAGCCAGGTGCATCTATTCAAATCTGTGATCTGCTGTTTAACAGTCATGTGGCCTTGGGCACATTCTGACAGTTTCTGTATAATTTTCTTAATGTAAAAGATGGTGATGACATAGATCAGTGGAACAGAATAGAGAGCCCAGAAATGGACCCTCAACTCTATGGTCAACTAATCTTCGACAAAGCAGGAAAGAATGTCCAATGGAAGAAAGACAGTCTCTTCAACAAATGGTGTTGGGAAAATTGGACAGCCACATGCAGAAGAATGAAACTGGACCATTTCCTTACACCACACACAAAAATAGACTCCAAATGGTTGAAAGACCTCAATGTGAGACAAGAGTCCATCAAAATCCTAAAGGAGAACACAGGCAGCAACCTCTTCCACCTCAGCCATAGGAACTTCTTCCTGGACACATCACCAAAGGCAAGGGAAGCAAGGGCAAAAAGGAACTATTGGGACTTCATCAAGATAAAAAGCTTTTGCACAACAAAAGAAACAGTCAACAAAACCAAAAGACAACCGACAGAATGGGAGAAGATATTTGCAAATGGCATATCAGATAAAGGGCTAGTATCCAAAATCTATAAAGAACTTATCAAACTCAACACTCAAAGAACAAATGATCCAATCAAGAAATGGGCAGAAGACATGAACAGACATTTCTGCA
>NW_027728853.1:0-314 GCF_054177405.1 Leptonychotes weddellii | reverse complement strand
GGGGCGGGCGTGGGTGTTCCTGGGACCCAGGTGTCCAGAGCGAGCACTCGATGGGAATGGTAGCTTTGGGAATTGCCACGTTGGCCACAGAACCACGAACACGAGGAGGGGCCCTCCGGGAGCCCTTCTCCGAGAGACTAAGGAATCATGTTTTGGTTTTTTAGTTTTTGGTTTTGGGCGCTTTTTTGCCACTCACTAATTGATAGTCACCTCCCCCCCCCTTTTTTTTTTACATCAAGTGTAATGAAAATACAGTGTTCTATTAGTTTCAGGTGTACAATATAATGAGTCAAGAATTGTATACATGACTTGGG
>NW_027728852.1:0-314 GCF_054177405.1 Leptonychotes weddellii | reverse complement strand
GAACTGCAGCGAGTCATCCATTGGGATGGTGGTATCAGAGTCCTGTGAAAGAGACGCAGGCACTGGATTAGCTCTGCTGGCTGGTCAGCTCCTGGGGTCCCACCGCATCTGGCCACTCTGCCTTTTGGCCAAGGCCAAGCCAGAGGAACAGCCAGAGGAAATGGTGCAAGAATCAGAGGAACCTAACAGAGAGGAGAAAGCAAAGCCAAGACCTGGGGTGGCCTCTGTTTGCTCAGAGGAAGAGCAACTCCCCTCCGACCTGGCACTCTGCAAATGAGTCCCGCTACACAAGGCCCGTTCATTCCTGCCTCTCT
>NW_027728851.1:0-314 GCF_054177405.1 Leptonychotes weddellii | reverse complement strand
AGGGCTAGAAAGGTAACAGCTTTATTTTGAGCAGGGGGCAAAGACAAGGCAGCACTTTACAGCTACATTGTAACTAGATCCTGTATCCATTTCTTGCTTTTTGAAGGTTTGTTCACCTAGGAGAGTAACCCTAAGTAAGTAACATGGTTTCATTCTGCCTGTTTTTGAACTTTATATAAATGAAATCATAAACGATTCGTGTTGTTCCGCGTCTACCTCTTTTCCTCAGAATCATGTCTGAAAGCTACATTCTGGTTTTGACGTCAGCACGTTTCTGGGACCAAAGCTCATATCCATGGACCCACAGACAAGCT
>NW_027728850.1:0-314 GCF_054177405.1 Leptonychotes weddellii | reverse complement strand
TGTGAGGGTCCGCATGGGCATCTAGATGCTTCCCCCAGAGGGACAGGAAACAGGCGGGAAGGGGACAGAAGGACCTGGGAGCAGGCAGGGCTTCTTAAGGGGGTGGGAATGGAGTTGGCCTTCAGGAGGGCCCAGGGACTAGAGGGGTAGAGAGAGGTCCTGGGGGAGGGGGGTGTCTCCCAGCACCCCCTCTGGCTGCCCCACCCACATCCCACGCTCAGGCTGGGCCAGGGCCCCTGGAGCCAAAAATAAACCAGGCAGAGACTCCTGAGAAATTAGGCTGAGAGTTAATAGAAAGGGAATTCTGTCCATCC
>NW_027728849.1:0-314 GCF_054177405.1 Leptonychotes weddellii | reverse complement strand
TTATGTATAAGGGGCAGTCTTCTTTCTTTCCTTCCTTCTTTTTTGGGGAGGGAGAAGTCTTCTTTCATGAAATTTATTAATTTTTCTTCTATTGCATCTAGGTTTTGAGTCACAGTTTTTTTTTTTTAAAGATTTTATTTATTTATTTGAGAGAGAGACTGAGAGAGAGAAAGCATGAGAGGGGGGAGAGTCGGGAGGGCCAGAGGGAGAAGCAGACTCCCCGCTGAGCAGGGAGCCCGATGCGGGACTCGATCCAGGGACTCCAGGATCATGACCTGAGCCGAAGGCAGTTGCTTAACCAACTGAGCCACCCA
>NW_027728848.1:0-314 GCF_054177405.1 Leptonychotes weddellii | reverse complement strand
TAAGCGACTGCCTTCGGCTCAGGTCATGATCCTGGAGTCCCGGGATCGAGTCCCGCATCGGGCTCCCTGCTTGGCAGGGAGTCTGCTTCTCCCTCTGACCCTCCTCCCTCTCATGCTCTCTGTCTCTCATTCTCTCTGTCTCAAATAAATAAATAAAATCTTTAAAAAAAAAAAAAGAAATGCTTGTGTGCTTCCAGGGATAATAAATGCTTTTCATTAAAAAAAAAAAAAAAAGGAACAATGGAGGAGAAAGACTTTTATTCCATATGCCTCTTTCCTGTTTGGGACATGTGTTTTTGAGATGTTTAAGTTAT
>NW_027728847.1:0-314 GCF_054177405.1 Leptonychotes weddellii | reverse complement strand
GTATAATCTGGGATTTCAAGGCACTGTGCTCGTTTTCCAAGTTAAGACATACTTCTTATTCTTTTTTTTTTAAATATTTTTAAAAGTTTTTATTTAAATTCCAGCTAGTCAACATACAGTGTAATATTACTTTCAGGTGTACAGTATAGTGATTCAACACTTCCATACATCACCTGGTGCTTATCACACAGCAAGTGTATTCCTTAACTCCCATCACCCTTCCCCCCACCCACTTCCCCTCTGGTGACCATCAGTTTGTTTTCCATAGTTAAGAGTCTTTTTTTTGCCTACCTCTCTCTTCTTTTTTTTTTTTT
>NW_027728846.1:0-314 GCF_054177405.1 Leptonychotes weddellii | reverse complement strand
CCTTGCAACCGGCCCCTTCCCAAGCCTGGCTGGGCCTGGGGCAGGCTGGCTCCCCCAGGCCTGTAGTCAAGGCAGGCCATCCTGGTGATGCCCGGCTGGCGTGAAGCCTGTCACCGCGGCCACCCCTACTCTCAGGTCCAGGCCACCCTCACTTCTTGCCGGTGACTCATTGCCAAAACTTCTAGTGCATCCCGCCCCCGCCAAGGACAAGTAGACACTGCCCGGTTAAATTAAATTTCAGACCATGAATTTGTTTTATTAGTAAAGCTATGTCCCCTCTGATATTTCGGCAATACTTGTACTAAGAGGTTATT
>NW_027728845.1:0-314 GCF_054177405.1 Leptonychotes weddellii | reverse complement strand
ATTGAATAGAGCACTGGGTGTTACACAGAAACAATGAATCATGGAACACTACATCAAAAACTGATGATGTAATGTTCGGTGACATAACATAATAAAATAAAAATAAAAAAAAAAAAACCTCATCTATTAAAAGTGCAATAAGATGGTATCGGGTATTTTTTAGCCAGAAGGAAAATGATCCCAAATGGAAAATGGAAAATTGAGATGGAACACAAGAAGGTTTCAAAGTAAGTGTACTATTTTACACTGAAAATTTTAGAATTCCATATGTCCCATGGGACATATGTGGGAGAATATTTGGTGCTTTAAATTGT
>NW_027728844.1:0-314 GCF_054177405.1 Leptonychotes weddellii | reverse complement strand
TGGCTACCCTCCAGAAGGTGACAGAAACAAGCACATCAGTCACTCATCTTACTCCACATCCATGGACTGTACTTTGTTCCCTCTACTGCAACTCACTCTCCTCCTGTTGCCATCAGAGGTGGCTCCAACCAGCCTCTACCTTCATCCCATCCACCCCCATTTTCATGGGGACACATGTCAGAGTCTTCCAAGATCTCTTCATGTTCCATTCCAGAAGTGACAAAGGAGGCAGGGCCACAGAGGCCATGCATTTCCAGTAAGTCCAGGCTAACAGGTGTCTACAAGACAACAAGTACTCTCTGGGCACGCCTAAG
>NW_027728843.1:0-5053 GCF_054177405.1 Leptonychotes weddellii | reverse complement strand
CATTGGGATACCGACATTTGTATCTTTAGAGTAAATACCCAGTAGTGCAATTGCTGGGTCGTAGGGTAGCTCTATTTTCAACTTTTTGAGGAACCTCCATACTGTTTTCCAGAGTGACTGCACCAGCTTGCATTCCCACCAACAGTGTAGGAGGGTTCCCCTTTCTCCGCATCCCCACCAACATCTGTTGTTTCCTGACTTGTTAATTTTAGCCATTCTGATTGGTGTGAGGTGGTATCTCATTAAGGTTTTGATTTGGATTTCCCTGATGCCAAGCAATGTTCTTTAAATTTTTGAAATTTGCTTTTCAAAAGATATTCTTTGAACCTTTGAAAATTTATTTTCCAAAAACTTTTTCTTTCTTTGGTGAAGAATGCCAGTATTGTATTCATTTGGACACCATGCAGCAACACAGGGGTCTTCATATATAGAGTGACTTTTATGTACTTAAGACTCTCCTAAGAGTGATATACCTGAATACTTTATTGTTTCCTCTATTGTTCCTGAGGTATATTCTCTTTTTGAACCACAAGATAGTTTATCCATTAATGAATGTATTAAAACAATACTGTAAACCTGACTTTATGACACTGGATTTCTGTTTAAGATTACCCATCAAATAATAAAATACTATGAAAATAATTTTGTCAAATTTTTAAAAGGATTTATTTATTTATTTTAGAGAGTGTATGAGCAGGGGGAGGGGCAAAGGGAGAGGGAGAGAAATCTCAAGCAGACTTCCCACTAAGTGTGGAGCCCAATGTGGGGCTCAGTCTCAGGACATTGAGTTCATGACCTGAGCAGAAATCAAGAGTTGGGTGCCCAACCGACTGAGCCACCCACACTCCCCTTATCAATTGTTTTTTTATTAGAAGAAGAGTCCCCTATTCTATGAATGAAACAAAAATAAATGATCACATCACTTTTATATGTGTCCCTTCTTGAATGGGTTTTAAAGTTATTTTATAAATAATTTAAAGATATGATTAAATGTTTTCATTTTATGAAGGGTTTCCCATTATATTATATCAAATTTTTAACACTTTTGTAAACAAAATGACAAAACATGATTATTTCTTCAATACTATTGTGTTATTTATATTGGCTAAAGACATAGTATGGGATTGTAGAGAAAGTATTTTTTGTTTCTCAACATTAGGGCTTTCTGTAAAAATTTGACTGAAAATTTGCATGTGGACGAACAGACAAGCCTTAGAAATTAAATTATAACTTACTAGATAGAAAATTCTAGATAGGTATTTACTTCAAGAGATGTATGTGTTTACAGTGCAAGGGGGAAAAACAAAGACTGCTGAGTTATCCCAGGGTCTCTAAAGCTTATGGATATTAGTTTAATTTTCCCCTAGACATATAAATTTATATTCCGAAGGATAAGAACACAGGATCCTTCCTTTTTTTTTTTTTTAAGATTTATTTATTTATTTAGAGAGAGATCAAGATCATGCAAGTGGAGGAGGGGCAGAGGGAAAGAATCTCAAGCAGACTCCCTGCCCAGCACATAGCCCATAGCTGGGCTCAATCTCAGGACCCTGAGATCATGACCTGAGCTGAAATCAAGAGTTGGATATTTATTTGACTGAGACACCCAGGTGCCCCAGATCCTTCCCTTTTGAATTCCCAAGAGAACTATTTACAAGATTTCTGTCCATCTTTTGGAAGAAAAGAAAGGATAGCTGACTATACCTTTATAATCCCCTAATTTCATATTTGCAAGGTTTCTTACCTACAGAACAGACTCTAGTACATGTGGGTGGTCTCTTTTTCTCATAATGTTGTCCTGGAAGGGGAAATTGGGGTTCAGAGAACCAGCATGGTTATTGGCTATAGGTAAGTAAAAATCTGCCTTGTTTTAGAAACCACATGTTTGCATTCAGAATAATATTAATAATTACATATTTTAAAACTTAATACACAATCTTTCCAAACAGATCATATTTTAACATGTAATTGTTAGGGAATTAATGTTTGTGTGCCCCCCCCCAAAAAAATTGTGTGCTGAAATTCCACCCCCTCACATGTGATGGTATTAGGGGATGCAGCCTTCAGGAGATAATTAAAATTAGATAAGGTCATGAAGATAGAGCCCTCATGAAGGGGATTATTGTCCTTATAAGATTCATGATGGAGCTTGCTTCTTCTGCTCTGTTCACCATCATGTGAGGAGACGATGAGATGATTATCTGCAAGCCAGAAGAGTGTTCTCACCAGAACCCAACTGTATTGGCACCCCGAATTTGTTTATAAGGCAGCAAATTTTTGATACTTTATTGTAACAGTCCAAACTGCCTAAGAAAATTGTTAAATCCCTGGGCAAAATATTTCCAAATTTCTAGTCAATGATTTAATAATTTAACACTAACTTGTCTTTGAAAGCACAGTGAGAGCTTATATTTAAACACTTGTCAGATCTCAGAAAGAATGCCTACAGAAAAGCAGGCAAAACAAAATTTGTAATGCTTGCTTAAGAAAACCAGAGTTCTGTGGCATTCATGAATTGCTGAACAATTTTTACATAGAGCAGAGTAACTTCCAGAATTTCCCAAAAATGATGGAAATATTTTAAAATATTCACCAAACTGATAAAATTATGTCAATGATTTTCAGTGTTCCTAAACTTCAACAAGCCCCTCACGGTTCAACATCACTTCAAGGTCAGTCCCTTCAAGTGCCAGCCTCAACAACTCTCACTTAGTTCCACCACTTGGAGGAAGTAGGCAGTGCTCAACTAAAAATGATACCTGATGTTCTTACTGAGTTCTTTTTTTGTAAGATGGAGACTATGAATATTCTTTCCATTTGGCCACATAGAAAAAGTCAGAAAGGAAAGGTTAAGTTGTGAATTGACTCAGATAGACTCAGAGACAAATCAACCAACCACCATGGCTTGAGGAGGTGAATTTCCATAGAGAGATTTTACTATTGGTTAGCACTGCGTGTTATGAGACAAATGAAACTGAAGGTGTTAAGGTTGAAGAAGTTGATATTTGGGATATTCTTTTGGAGTTTATATAGTACATGTTTGTTGTCTTACAGGCAGTTTTGAATTTCAACCAGTTTTAAGAAAGAAAATTCAAAGGTTCCCTACAAATTTTTAAAAATCTCTATTTGAAAAGCCAATTTACTAAAGTAACTGTAGGAATGATAATACAAAATTTAAAACATGGATGTAAAGCCATTTCAGATAAAAGTGTCCCTGGATATACAAAGATTATAGAAATCCTTATTTGTGATTCAGAGACCACCACTATATGATAGATTTCTTTTTTTCTCAATGAGAGTGTGATTCTTTAAATCGCATGTAAATTTCTGTAATCCAAACCATTATTTCTGTAAATTCAATCTAATGCATCTTTTGAAGCTGAAAGACCTGCAACTGTAATAACTAACTGAAAGACAACATAGCCTTCTCTGGAAACACTGCCAAAAACATAGGACATGCCATTGGATCGAAGCTTTTAGTTCCAGGGGCAGTAGCGTCTTCAAAGGAAGAAGTGATTGATTCATACTAAGCAACCTCAGGCTAATTCTCTAATTAGGTGACAATTTAGATGCAGTGCATGCCCTGAGTGCTATGTGGACTATGAAGTACAGACTGGAGAAGATGCCCAACTGTGTTTTTGGAAGGAGAGCAGATGGCTGGGAAAACAATTTTTACAATTATTTCAGAGTTTTAACTTTTAAGTCAATTTAGCATTATTATTTAAACTTAATTCTTGGAATTTTCATTAGGAAAACCATGTAAATATTTTCCATTCTCTAAAATAATTTACCAAGTAGATCAGTAGACATGCAATCAAAGTTTTACCATGGCATAAAATTGAAATAATTTTGCCTCTGTGCTCTGCTATATGAATGCAAAGAGTGTAGAATTGGAACTTTAAGACTTTTAGCCTTGTTTGAATGCATTGCTCAGTAAAAGAACTATGTGCATCACGTGTACATTGTATTTATCATTAAAATATACCTGCTTCAAAAAGTATGTGCATTGGTTTGCATATAAAACATTAAGATGGAAATAGAAACACTGTTTTTAAAATTGAATTTGCAATCAGTCACAGTGAAAGATAAACTGTATTTTGAAAATAGTTTTCCAGATAAAGGGACTAAAAATTCTCTTATAAATATTGGTAACAGTACAGGATTATCAAATTTATCATCTGTGAATCTTTACTCATATTTCAGTTTGCTGTATGTAAAAGTTGTACATTTTAATCAACATGTTAATGAAATAAAGAACATTTATCAGCACCTTTGTTGATATTTATTTGGATCTGATATTTATTTGGGTTAACTTCATTGGGATCTCTCTAGTTTACCAGTGTCTTGTTCGCCTGAAACTGGCATTCTGCCTTGCAAAGATTTTCGTTCATTTCCAAACTTGGTTAGGCCTGCCTCCTTCATTGTATGCATCTTTGATTACATTCCATTCATTTGGTAATTCGCCACACCTCAGGATTTCTTTCTTAGTAACTGTCATTTAAAAAAATATATGTTAATAAAAGTCTGGGTTATATTAAAAACAACAACAACAACAACAACACACACACACACTGAAATTTCAGGAAGTGAGACTACTAGTTACTCTCAGGAGGATATATAGCATAGAAGGTGGGTTTGGGTTTTCTCACCCAACAACAAAACTGATGAAATTATAAGAGCAAGAAGAGGACATGAATTTAAGAAACAAATGAAAACAATAAAGTGTACATTCAGACAATGTAGGAGACAGGGGAGTGTGGGAGATGCATAACTGCAGGCTGAGATCAGAGGGCAGTTTGAAGAAGCCCTGAGAGGTTGGGTTGAAGTAAGTTCTTTTAAGAATTGGCTCTTGCTACGAACCATGAGAGACGATGGACTCTGAAAAACAAACTGAGGGTTCTAGAGGGGAGGGGGGTGGGAGGATGGGTTGGCCTGGTGGTGGGTATTGAGGAGGGCACGTTCTGCATGGAGCACTGGGTGTTATGCACAAACAATGAATCATGGAACACTTCATCTAAAACTAATGATGTAATGTATGGGGATTAACATAAGA
>NW_027728842.1:0-314 GCF_054177405.1 Leptonychotes weddellii | reverse complement strand
TCTCCAATGCTAATAGAGTAATCTGATTTAAAGGAGATAAAAGGGGGCGCCTGGGTGGCTCAGTGGGTTAATCATTGGACTCTTGATTTCAGTTCAGGTCATGATCTCAGGGTTCTGAGATCGAGCCCCACGACGGGCTCTGCACTTGACGGGGAGCCTGCTTAAGATTCTCTTTCCCCCTCCCTCTGCCCCTCTCCCCATACCCCCCCCTTAAAAAAAAGAGAGATAAATAAAAGGGGATTGATCAGATAATGGACGCTGCCTGTGGCAACTAGGTCACTTCCCCTGAACGGAACTTCCACAGGGCCCAGCAG
>NW_027728841.1:0-314 GCF_054177405.1 Leptonychotes weddellii | reverse complement strand
GTGAGTTCCCCGAGGGGTCCCGTCTACACTGTCTCAGGGTCTCAGGGATCACCCCCTCCATACTTACATGCAGCCTCAGCTTAACTCCTTCCTCTTCCCCCTGGGAAAGAAAACATCCCATGGGATGCCATGGAGGAGGCAGGGCCCGAGATCCTAGATGATACGGATAGCCTGGACCACAGGGAAGTTTCCAGAACTGTCACCGCACACCTAAGGCAGGATCAGGGACAGGAAGAAAAGAGATGGCAGGGCGAGACCAACCGTCCTCCTGGAGTCTGTCCTCAGCACGGACCTTGCTCTCTGACCTGTGACTG
>NW_027728840.1:0-314 GCF_054177405.1 Leptonychotes weddellii | reverse complement strand
GTTGAAGCAGAACATAGAACTGTAAGTGGTGATTTTTTAAATGTGATGCTTTAAAAAAAATACCCATGTGTTAATTATTCCCACAATTGTGTCCTAGGCTGTTAATTACAAACAGCTTCTCTCTGCCTCAGGTCTTCTTTTTTTTTTTTTTTCTGCCTCAGGTCTTCTGAGCCCCATCCTGCCTCTGTGCCCATGAGCATGGGAACTTTGTCCAGCGTGGATCACACATATGGCCCAAGACAAACCTAGAAACCTGGGGGACGGGTTGCTGGGTCAGGTGTTCATGGGATACAGCTGAATCCTCAGGTGGGTGG
>NW_027728839.1:0-314 GCF_054177405.1 Leptonychotes weddellii | reverse complement strand
GCTACCTAGACCATGGACCCGTCCATGAAGAATTTCCAGTTAAACATTCCCAGTACTTTAAAACGCAATTCACGCTTTCCAGGCATGACCAACATTGCCTTGTGGTTGAAGCCTGTCAGCAGATCTGACCATGAAAAGACTACAGCCTCCAAAGTGAGATTACTGCATCTTCATCTCCTGGGAGACAATTTAGTGGTTGAGAAGCAAAGATGGCTGCCCTCAAATTAATCCCCAGTGGCCCAATAATGAGCTGGGCTTGGGAATTTCTCTCAAACTGCCATTTGAAAACGTTGATCTTCCAGCAAATAGCTATG
>NW_027728838.1:0-314 GCF_054177405.1 Leptonychotes weddellii | reverse complement strand
GTGGGGGAGATTCTATCACACACCCACAGCCCAGGTCCCTAAAACGTGCTGGTAACTACGTCCATTCACAGGACCCTGGCTTCAAGCTCACGGTCTAGCTGTGGTCCCAGGATACACTCTGTGCCTTCTCTAAAGCAGAGCCGCGTGACGAACAGGGGTTCACGGTCTGTTAGACCCGGGTCTGAGCACTGGCTTGGCCTCCTCTCGGCTGGTCGTGGAACCTCACACGTGGTCTCCGGGCGCAGGTGTAATCACCGTCCACCCGCAAAGTGGGATGATGGAGAGTGCTGTTCTGAGGGGCGCAGGGGAGAATT
>NW_027728837.1:0-314 GCF_054177405.1 Leptonychotes weddellii | reverse complement strand
CTGAGCCAATCTGAAAAATCAGCAAACCTAGGTCATGATTCACTGTTTACGTGGAATAAAGTGATGGCCTATTGGAAAAAAATGTTTTGCTCCAAAAGAGTAACTTAACACTTTCGTTTTCCCCGAAAGTCGACGGTCACGCTAAGAAAGCTCCTTCACATTTCCTACTTGTTAGATGATAATTGATCATATATTTAATCCTTTCTTATTTGAGTCTGCAAATTGTTACAAATTTCAATTTTAACGCCTTGTAGTTTCAATGTAAGGAATTTTATCTTCACTTTTACACTGATATTGGAAACAGAATGCTACTT
>NW_027728836.1:0-314 GCF_054177405.1 Leptonychotes weddellii | reverse complement strand
TTTTTTTAAAGATTTTATTTATTTATTTGAGACAGAGAGAATGAGAGAGACAGAGAGCACATGAGAGGGGGGAGGGTCAGAGGGAGAAGCAGGCTCCCTGCCGAGCAGGGAGCCCGATGCGGGACTCGATCCCAGGACTCCAGGATCATGACCTGAGCCGAAGGCAGTCGCTTAACCAACTGAGCCACCCAGGCGCCCGAAAATCAAGAGTTCTAATACTCGCCCTTTATACCCCTCAGAAGGGTTGTGAGGATCAATGGAGAGAATTGTACTAGTGCTTCACATATTTATACAGATTTACGTTGTTGTCATCA
>NW_027728835.1:0-314 GCF_054177405.1 Leptonychotes weddellii | reverse complement strand
CCTGACTACTGTGTAGAATTCTTCAATTGCAGATTTTGTTCCTCTGATGCAACAGGTATATCAGTTCCAAAAGATCACCACAAGGACTACAGTGGCCAAAGAAGTAACTATTACCTCTCACTCCCCACACATACAACTTTGGAAGAATAAAGTGCATTAGAGACCAGACAAAAGGGAACTTGAGGCCTTTTCAATAAGGATGATCTGGAAGAAGCTACAGGGGTGGACTCACCAACAGGTGACTCCCCCATTGATTTCCATGAGCAGTTTCTTAGGGCTTTCTCAAAATTCACTCGTATGGACCCAAGAGCACT
>NW_027728834.1:0-314 GCF_054177405.1 Leptonychotes weddellii | reverse complement strand
CCTGACTACTGTGTAGAATTCTTCAATTGCAGATTTTGTTCCTCTGATGCAACAGGTATATCAGTTCCAAAAGATCACCACAAGGACTACAGTGGCCAAAGAAGTAACTATTACCTCTCACTCCCCACACATACAACTTTGGAAGAATAAAGTGCATTAGAGACCAGACAAAAGGGAACTTGAGGCCTTTTCAATAAGGGTGATCTAGAAGAAGCTACAGGGGTGGACTCACCAACAGGTGACTCCCCCATTGATTTCCATGAGCAGTTTCTTAGGGCTTTCTCAAAATTCACTCGTATGGACCCAAGAGCACT
>NW_027728833.1:0-314 GCF_054177405.1 Leptonychotes weddellii | reverse complement strand
ACTCTATGTTTTGTCATGGGAATGGCACACCTGATGTGTTGTTAACTCCGCTTCTCTTCTGTGCCTTCACCCAAGGTCAGGTTACCATTATTTTTCTCCTAGAATACTGAAATAACCTCAGGACTGTTTTCCCTGTCATTCCACCTCCCAGAATCTTGGTCTACACTGCAACCATAGTTATCATAATCTTTAAAAATTCGTGTTTCATCACGTTACCCCCTTGCTTAAAGCTTAGCTATTACTTCCCATTGCTCTAAGGTGAAAGACCACAACACTCTAGCTTCATCTTGTATTGTTTCATATCCTTCTTTTTT
>NW_027728832.1:0-5054 GCF_054177405.1 Leptonychotes weddellii | reverse complement strand
TGTAATATATGTTAATAAAAAAAAAAAGAAGAAGAAGAAGGTAGCGGGAGGGGAAGAATGAAGCGGCGGAAATCGGAGGGGTAGACGAACCATAAGAGACGATGGACTCTGAAAAACAAACAGGGTTCTAGAGGGGAGGGGTGTGGGAGGATGGGTTAGCCTGGTGGTGGGTATTGAGGAGGGCACATTCTGCATGGAGCACTGGGTGTTATGCACAAACAATGAATCATGGAACACTTCATCTAAAACTAATGATGTAACGTATGGGGATTAACATAAGAATAAAAAAAAAAAAAAAGGATGCCCAGCTGAAAGCACACTTTGTTGTCATAGAAATTGTACCTCCTCATGGATTTCTTTGATTTAGGCTTTATATTTTTTATTGTATTGTACTTTATTTCCTACAGATTTAACATAATACCTGTTCCCAGAACCAAGTGTGCTCAATTATTAGGTTCACCATGTGGAAACATTCTTGTTTGGAAACAGATGGATCTTTATAAGAAAGGTACATGTCTTTCATAAAATGAATTCCAGGGTGGTAATGTTTATACATTGGCGAGTCCATTCTGTGAAATAAATGTTATTCTTAATGCATGATTTTAGTAATGTATATAATATAATCACCCCCAAATATTTTGATATAAGTAGAATACAGTATAGTTTTTTTTAAATGCCCCAAACTAAATGTTCACAACCTTGACCAAATGGAATATCTTTGATTTTTAAGTCCTGGAGGCTGTTACATATATCTGAAATATTCTGTATTCCTATGAGTAATTAAAGAATAAGGATTTTAACTCTCCATTAAAGAGAGTTCTGGGCGTGTAAGGGATATAGAAACACCTGTGATAATCTCTGCCTATATGAAGTTTTCCACTGAGGTAAAGAAATAAGACTTGAAATAAAAGAAAATGCTATATGAGAGTCAGTGAGGTTAAGTGCTAAGTAAGTTCTGGAATTTAAAACAGGAAGCATCTTAGAGATCAAATCAGTTAAGCTCCTTGTTTTATAGAATGTAAATGTTAGTCCCAGAGAAGTTATCACCATAGGAACACAGAAATCTACTCAAACCAAAGTCTCCTAATTCCAAGTTGAGGGCTCGTACTCCAACCTCGCTATTGTACTCCTGTCACAGCAGAGGAGGATTAAAGCAGGCGCTTGATCCATGACCACTGAGGTGACAGGGAGGTTGGCGTCCTGTGGTTGACTGCAGACAGAGCATGTACTTAACTTCGCTTATGGAGAAGCCATGTATGACTGTGTAAGAAGCCAGGATTGACATGGGGAAATAAGAGGAATGTTCCCAGCACCCATCTATGGTGAATTGTGGAGACAGAAAAGGAAGAAAAAGAAACAATTCACAAGTATTGTCTGTCCACTGTGTCCCACCATACTGATTGGTGTTTCATATGCAGCAATTCATATTTGATGGATGAAAGGCTCAATGATCTCATTTATTTCCTCACAGTTCTGCAAGGTGTGGTTATTCCTAGCTTCAATAAGGACATTGAGGCTGTTCACTCCATCAGCAAATGTTCACTCATACTCTGTTGAGTAGAAAATCTTGTGTTAGACACAGTGGTACAGAAAAGCCTCTAATTCCTCACTCAGTTAGCAAGTAGACATATTGGAGGTTGAACTTTGATATTTGTATGGGCATTCTGCCACTGAGCTTTATTTCTACACACTCAGAGAAGTTATCTAACTTTTTCAAGATCACATAACTTAAAAGTGGAAGTTAGCTTTCCAAATCAAAACTTTTAAAAAATACTTCAAAATTCCTACTCTTTCCATTACAGTTCACAGCCTGCCATGTGAGAGGACAGCAGAGAAAATAGTGTCATCTAGGTAGAGTCAGTTTTGGTTAGAAAACGCAGTTGAGAAGACCAGAAGTCAATGGGGACAGGAGCACAGAGGAGAGAAAGAGGTAGCCTGTGTGTACTCTGTGTTCAAGACAAGGACACAGGGACAGATGTTTAAATGGATTCAGATCCAAGTACTTTGAGTGAGAGATCTGCGCCGCAAGAGAGAATGTTGGAAAATCAGAAGCAGCCAAGAGAGGAATGGATACTCTTTCCAGCATACCAGAAGGAACTAAAGAGATATGAATTGAATACACTTCTTTACTGCAGAATTCATATAAAAATACCCTCTCTTTTCCACTGTCTCATACATAGCTTCACATACATGGCAGAATCCTGTGATTTATAATTCTTTCTCTGCTTGTCCCTCACACCTCCAATCCCTCACAATCTATGCAAACGTCTCAAAGAAATCTTTTTGAAATCCATGGGTCCAGGGGTATGAGGATGTATCTAATTTTCAAAATTCACAGGTCTTATTCTAGGCTTGGTGTAGATAGGAGTTTACACTGAGGTGTCCCAGAGATCTTCTTAGGGAACAGGGCCTTCTCCTGAGAGCAGGGCCATCTGTATGGCCTCTGGGCAGCAGGACACACATATTATGGAATCTTTCTTTCCTCTGGCTTAAATCTGTGGACTTACAGGCTGTCTGTTGACATGTACCATGATTAAGTGAAGCACTCTTTAAAAATTGAGGCATGTGAACTTGTGTTGGATAAGTAAATGCACGAATCTCAATCTTTCTATCTAAAAGAACCACCATTGAAAAGTAGAATTAGGGTGCCTGGGTGGCTCAGTCGGTTAAGCGACTGCCTTCGGCTCAGGTCATGATCCTGGAGTCCCGGGATTGAGTCCCGCATCGGGCTCCCTGCTCGGCAGGGAGTCTGCTTCTCCCTCTGACCCTCCTCCCTCTCATGCTCTCTCTATCTCATTCTCTCTGTCTCAAATAAATAAATAAAATCTTTAAAAAAAAATTTTTTTTAAAAGAAAAGTAGAATTATCTGCAAGTGGTTTTGTAACTCTTACAGATGAGTCCTAACAACACTGACCTACAATGTTTGCATATACACATACCTGAAGAAATAGGTAAAATGGGAGTGAAGGGCTTGTGGCTATTGTGTTTACTTTTCCAGACTCCTAGAGCAGAACAAAATACTGCTCCCCTCTAAAAAATGACAACTCAAGACTTCAAATGGATCAGGTATTTTAAGGGATCCAATTTACTCCAAACACTGCCTGTGCCTTGAGAAAATGTGACTAAAATATTAGACTGTAAAAAATCACAGAACCTTTAAATGCTTTAGACTGAAAGGCAATGTTAGAAATGACCTGGTTTGGTGTTTATTAACTTTTTGTGCAGAGAAGAGAATCTAAGATAATTTTGGAATCACTCCCTGAAAAAAATGTACATATGCATACTAATGTCATTTGCATATAACTTTAGGGGGTGCAAGGATTTCTTTATCCCTGATATCAGACTAAGAACTCCTGAGCTAGTGGAACCCTCAATTAAATTAAAACCTCATTTTTCAGAGATCAGGTGCCTTTCCCAGGATCACATGGCTAACTGGTGCTGGTTCAGGGCAAGAACAAAGTAGCTCAATACTTAGCCCATGTCCGATTAGAGTTACCACCCAAATTACAGGAAGTCATTACTTGAGGAACTTAAAATTACCTAATAAAGTTAACCATCAGGGTTTTTCTTGTTTTTGTGATTCAAGATTTTGCCCTAATGGCACCACTAGTAACTTCCAGAGGAATTCAGTTTAAAATAAATTTTTAATTAGGTTGTACTATGTCCATTTCATAAACTGCATTTTCTGATATGCTGTTTCCCTGGTACTTTCAATACTTTTTTCTTGTTATTTTGAAATGTCAGGGTAATATATCACTTTAAGGGGTCGTAGAAAAAAATTTAAGACCACTCATGATATCCCAAGGTAGTTCTCAGAGTATCAGATATTCCTACTACTCGATTATTATGTTAAAGTAAATGAGAATCTAGAATAAGTATGCTTTAAAGTATCTGAACCAGTATCACTTGTATTGAAATTCATAGGATGGTAATCTAAAGTTAGTGTTGTTAGGTTTTCTGATGAGGTGAGCATGTTTACCTTAACACAAAGATTTCAAGAATGACTTTCTTAGGACCAGTAGACAAACTGGAGGTTATAAACCTATGTGTCATTTAAATAACAGAGATTATCAATATAACAATAAGTAACCATTATTTCTTGGTTATTTAGCAACATCAACAAGCAAAAAAGAAGTGTCATAGTTCTCAATTATGGGCACGTGGTCTTCCTCCAATTTTACTCCTCTCTCCTCAGACAACACTTGGGTTCATCATACCTTCCCTGTCCTTTCCCTGTCATGGAGGATTCCATTATATTAGCAAAGAAAAAGGAAGGAGGGATCATACCTCCTTAGAGAATAATTTGGGAAAATTATAAACTTACAAATTCACTAAAATTGATTAGGACATTTGAGAAGGTATAGCTAATGGATTTGCTAGATATCAGATGTCCCTTCTATCCCCCAATAAACCAGAGATTGATTTACTAAACACAAATATTTCACATAGTGCTTAAGATAGGATTATCCTGAGACTTTATGCAATATTTATGAGATTTGAGTAACAGTTCAGGACAGATCTTGTGTATACATCAGATCTTCAAGGGCAAAACCATGTCTCATAAGACATCTCTGTGTCCTCAATATTCAGTATGAAGTCTGGCACATAATAAAATAAAACTTTGTTTTATATCTTTAAGATATATATTTTATATCTATATAAAAATTGTGTTGAATTGCTGTTTACCTATATGTCAAGTGTCAAGTGATTTTTGAAGGGTTCTAGGAATACAAAAATTAGACCTCTACTCATACCAAATACAAAAATTAACTCAGATGGATCACAGAAGTAAATGTGAGGGCTTGAAGTAAAAAATTCTTTGAAGAAATATTAGGAGTAAATCTTTGTGACCTTGGAATAGGAATTTTTTTTTTTATATATGATGCCAAAGGCAGAAGTTACAAGAAAAAATACAGATAAATGAATAGCATCAAAAAAAAAATTAAGTTGTGCTTCAGTGAAAATTATCAAGTAAGTGAAATAAAATTCAGAAAATGGGAGAAAACAATTGCAAATAATATATTTTACAAAGGTTTTATTTCCAGAATATATAA
>NW_027728831.1:0-314 GCF_054177405.1 Leptonychotes weddellii | reverse complement strand
TCCCGCATCGGGCTCCCTGCTCGGCAGGGAGCCTGCTTCTCCCTCTGACCCTCCCCCCTCTCATGTGCTCTCTCTCTCTCATTCTCTCTGTCTCAAATAAATAAATAAAATCTTTAAAAAAAAAAAAAAAGAAGATACGAATGACATGTGATGAAGGGGAACATAAAGATGATAAGGGGCCAAAAGAAGTAAGCTGAGCTCAGCTTTGATTTAGCCACTACTAGATGCTAAATTGCACTCCTGATGAATTGCATGCATTAAACTCATTTAATAAATACAACAACTCTCTATTATGATCCCATTTTACAGACGAG
>NW_027728830.1:0-314 GCF_054177405.1 Leptonychotes weddellii | reverse complement strand
TACGTGGATGATGCTCACAAGTTGTCCAGCCGTGTGCTTGCAGTCAGGAGAACCACTTGGTGGTTCCATCAGCAAGGCCAGAGCTCACACATCCCCTCTTCTAGGCCTCTTTCCTGGTACAGGGACCCCAAATTTCCTTCCCAAGTGGCCCCAAACTGCTTCTAGGTTCTGCTCAGTTCTTTTCACTTGGTCTGCTCAATTGTTCATGCAGCATGGACAGAGAGTGGATGTGTGGACCACAGTGCCTGCCCACGGGAATGCAAAGCCCCTTGTGGGGCAGACAGAACCAAGGGTGTGAGAAGAATGGAGCATTC
>NW_027728829.1:0-314 GCF_054177405.1 Leptonychotes weddellii | reverse complement strand
GGCTGAGGCACACCCCTGGCTGGCATGGCATGGCACTTCTCCCTGGCACGATGACCAGTGCTGAGCCACACCCTGCCTCGTCCCTGCTGTGTGCAGTGATGTCTCCCACCCCTATCAGCCCAGGTCTGTGGTTTAGGGGACACGGGCACTCTCCATGTGCCTGCTTTGTCTGCAGGGAGGAGAGGGTGGGCCTAGGGTTCGACCCGGAGTGCGGCAGTCAGACCGGCTACTCAACCTCAGACCAGGTCACCCATCTCTTCGTGCTTCCGCTTCCTTAACTGTAAAGCAGAGATCATGGTAGTTCTTTTTGTGTT
>NW_027728828.1:0-314 GCF_054177405.1 Leptonychotes weddellii | reverse complement strand
TCCAGTCAAGTACACCTTTTAGCAGCATCAATGTCTTAGCAAATCTCAGGTACAAAGGTTGACATGCAATAGGTCACCCATCTCCTCTCCTCCTTCAACCACTTACCTGTCACCCTTCTCTCCACTGTTTCATCTCTGTTTTTTACATCTCATATGCATTATAACTAATTCAAAACATTATTTAATTAAAAATACTGTGTATAGCTAAAATGCTTAATTGCTTTATTTAAATTTTTAAAAATCCGCAATTAGTAAATCTGTTGGAGAGTTTTGTACCTGTCATATATACCTACAAGTCAGTCAGTTTTTAGCTA
>NW_027728827.1:0-314 GCF_054177405.1 Leptonychotes weddellii | reverse complement strand
TGGAGCCCAGAGCCTTCTCTTCCTCCCTAGAGCCTTCTCTTTTCCCTATCCCCGTGAAAAGAGGCCAGGAACACTGCTGGGCCACGGTGCTTCTGATGGGGGCCCCCCATCTGGATGCCACGTCTACCAACTTTCCAATTCCACCCCAACCACAGACCCCTCCTCTGAGCCCCAGATCTACACATCCATGTCAAGTCCCCCAAACACAGCAGTCCTCCATCCTTTCCCATTTCAGCAAGTAGCACCACCATCAACTGGCTGTAAAAGCCAGAAACCTGGATGCCATTTCTGACAACTCCCTCTCCCCTCCCTCC
>NW_027728826.1:0-314 GCF_054177405.1 Leptonychotes weddellii | reverse complement strand
ACTCTATGTTTTGTCATGGGAATGGCACACCTGATGTGTTGTTAACTCCGCTTCTCTTCTGTGCCTTCACCCAAGGTCAGGTTACCATTATTTTTCTCCTAGAATACTGAAATAGCCTCAGGACTGTTTTCCCTGTCATTCCACCTCCCAGAATCTTGGTCTACACTGCAACCATAGTTATCATAATCTTTAAAAATTCGTGTTTCATCACGTTACCCCCTTGCTTAAAGCTTAGCTATTACTTCCCATTGCTCTAAGGTGAAAGACCACAACACTCTAGCTTCATCTTGTATTGTTTCATATCCTTCTTTTTT
>NW_027728825.1:0-314 GCF_054177405.1 Leptonychotes weddellii | reverse complement strand
AGAAACACATTTCTGACTGGACAAGCAGGATGTAGACGAAAAGTGAGCATTAAATGTTTAAGTTGGAAGTGTGTGTTGATTTATTCTCAAATATCCTGCCACCAATTACCCAGTACTCTGATAACACAGTGTCGCTAGTTAAAAGGACTCAGACTCAGATACTTTCAACCGGATCCCACTACTTATTAGTGTGTTTTCGAGGGCTCTGTCGTGCCGACGGCACAATTTCAGAGAGCAGGCGCATCTTACCAGTTGTTAACTTGGAGTAGAGTCAAATTTGTCTGAGCAGCAATCTGTTTTTTCTCATCTTCTGT
>NW_027728824.1:0-314 GCF_054177405.1 Leptonychotes weddellii | reverse complement strand
GAACTGCAGCGAGTCATCCATTGGGATGGTGGTATCAGAGTCCTGTGAAAGAGACGCAGGCACTGGATTAGCTCTGCTGGCTGGTCAGCTCCTGGGGTCCCACCGCATCTGGCCGCTCTGCCTTTTGGCCAAGGCCAAGCCAGAGGAACAGCCAGAGGAAATGGTGCAAGAATCAGAGGAACCTAACAGAGAGGAGAAAGCAAAGCCAAGACCTGGGGTGGCCTCTGTTTGCTCAGAGGAAGAGCAACTCCCCTCCGACCTGGCACTCTGCAAATGAGTCCCGCTACACAAGGCCCGTTCATTCCTGCCTCTCT
>NW_027728823.1:0-314 GCF_054177405.1 Leptonychotes weddellii | reverse complement strand
TGCAGCTCGGTCACTGGGGAATACAGAATTACAGGAGAAAGGCAGATGGAAAGCAAGCCCGGAGTAGAACGCTGATGAACTAAACCATTAAGGCCCACAGAGGAAGTCCAGTTCATCTATTCAACGAGGAGAGAGAGAGACAGCAGATCCCCCTTCCCTCACTTTTTTTCTCCACCCCATGAACCACAGGGCGATTTCCAGGGTCCTGAGGCCAGGTGCGGTTGGCAGGCAGCTGCGGGAGGCAGGGACGTCAGAGGAGAGTCCCCAGGTGCAAGGAGCAGCTGGGGGGGGGGCAGGTCAGAGTGTGTGGGCAG
>NW_027728822.1:0-314 GCF_054177405.1 Leptonychotes weddellii | reverse complement strand
CTGAGCCAATCTGAAAAATCAGCAAACCTAGGTCATGATTCACTGTTTACGTGGAATAAAGTGATGGCCTATTGGAAAAAAATGTTTTGCTCCAAAAGAGTAACTTAACACTTTTGTTTTCCCCGAAAGTCGACGGTCACGCTAAGAAAGCTCCTTCACATTTCCTACTTGTTAGATGATAATTGATCATATATTTAATCCTTTCTTATTTGAGTCTGCAAATTGTTACAAATTTCAATTTTAACGCCTTGTAGTTTCAATGTAAGGAATTTTATCTTCACTTTTACACTGATATTGGAAACAGAATGCTACTT
>NW_027728821.1:0-5054 GCF_054177405.1 Leptonychotes weddellii | reverse complement strand
AAAATAAAATAAAAATAAAAAAGACAGGTCTTTAGAGTTATCAGAATTAAATGTAAAACTCATCCTACCAAGGTTTATTCAAGGTCAAATAAGCTCATGTTATCTCTGTTGCAATTTGTCAGCAAAAAGATGACTCAAAGTGATGGCTAATTTAGTCTCTCTCATGAAGTCTTCATGGGTAATTGTTAAAAGCAAGTAGATTTTTAAAAAGGTTTATAGGTAAACTTTTTTTGGTAAGATTTATTTGAGAAAGAGAGAGAGTGAGCGCGCCCTCAAGAGTGGGGGGGGAGGGGAGTGCAGCGGGAGAGCGAAAGAATCCCCCACTGAGCCCGGAGGCAGCCATGGGGCCTGAGATCATGACCTGAGCTGAGATCAAGAGTCAGACGTTTAACCAACGGAGCCATCCAGGCGCCCCTATAAGTAAACTTTTAAATAGCTTTCCGAAATCTTTGGGTAACCTAACTTTGAAATTCCGTTAGTTAAGTAACAAATTGGTTTGAACTCATTGTATATGCAAGTCTTTTCCAAATAAAATAAAATACTGAAACATTAATTACTAGACACAGGTTTATCTGCTTTTGGCTTCTTATTACAAAGAAACTAAAGATAGTTGGGTCTACTAGTAAACATATTTTATGCTTCAATGAAAGTTGTACTATGAAAAAACACGTTCCTAAAAATTATGAAATATATTCATAAATTTGCCAACCTAAAGAATTCTGGTGTAACAGTTCACAGTCAGTCACTAAAGTTTTCACTGGAGACTAAGGTTTCTAAGAGTCAGAATTCGGATACACGTAATTAAGACTGCTAGACATGATAAGGAGAGCCACTCTCTATGTAGGGAAAGTAAGATGTGTTTTTGATAAGAAAGCTTAGGAGAATGGGAGTACATTTTTGCTGAGGAAAAAGAAAGTAATTTTGTCCCAGAATGAGACTGGTTAGAGAGAGAAAACTTAGGATAAAATATGAATCTAAACAAAAACAAAAACCAAACCCCTGTGGAAGGTTTGTGAAGGGGAATCTTTGGAAAACAGTTTTGTGCGTGTTCAGGACTAAGACTGGAATGAATGAATTTTAAAAGAACACTGGTATAAGATTGGAATTTGGGGGTTTTTTTTCTTTCTGTTAAAATGACAATGTTTTCTTAGATTATTGGTCTACTCTTGATAAGAAATTATAAAGTTTTTTTTCTTTATCTGCCCAGAAAACCAAAGTTTCTAGATTTTGTCTTTATCAGGTCTTTGATTACTTAAGGTTAAAATTTCTCATTATTAAAGGAGCTAAGTTTTACTAGCAACTATGTAACCTTCTGTAGAATCTCTTATTGCCACTTTGATTAAATAATTAAATGTTATGTTTTATAATGATTTTTAATTCTATCTAGGCATGTTGCTTTAAAACCTGAGGTTTTTAAAAAAATAAATTAAAAAAAAAAACCCTGAGGTTTTTAACAAAACTTCCCCAAAATTCAAATTCTAAATGAAGTCTTTTTGACTAATTAGGCTTGTTTATTTGGTATGTTAAGTTACATGGGAAGCATTGTCAAACAAATGATGATAAACCTCCTTAGGTTAAATTGCATGGGCAAATGCTATAACTGTCCTAGAAATTTTTTTTTAAAGATTTTATTTATTTATTTGAGAGAGAGTGAAAGAGAGAATGAGCAGGGGGAGGGGCAGAGGGAGAAGCAGGCTCCCCGCTGACCAGGGAGCCCCGATGCCAATAAGATTCCCGATTCCCGGACGCCGGGATCATGACCTGAGCCGAAGGCAGATGCTTAACTGACTAAGCCACCCAGGTGTCCCTCTGTCCTATAAATTATAGGAAATTCTTAAAGTTTTAGTATGTCCCGGTATAAGGTCATCACTTGACATTCTACTTATTGAAATGCCATGTGTCGCAGAAAGAACTGGATCTCCTTGTCAACTGCATTATAATGAACTCTCATCAGATCTTTAACCAGGTCCATCTTTGAGTCTTTTGTCATTTACAATTATTGTATTTGATGCTCTCCCAAAACGTGTTTCATCTTCAAGGAAATTCATGAAAAGGACTTCTGACAAATACAGGTTTCTGATATCCTTAAGATCACAAAACTAAACTGTGTGAGAATTTCCAAAACTAATGGAAACGTAGCATTCAAACAAAACAAGATTTAATAACAAGGAAGTGAATGAATTGAGGAAGATGATTACAGTTTTTATGACTCTCCTTTGAAACAATGCTGGTTCTCTAATGTTTGCTCTTCCAGATTTTTTTTTCCCTTCCAGATTTTTTTTTTTTTAAAGATTTTATTTATTTATTTGAGAGAGCGAATGTGAGAGACAGAGAGCATGAGAGGGAGGAGGGTCAGAGGGAGAAGCAGACTCCCTGCTGAGCAGGGAGCCTGATGCGGGACTCGATCCCGGGACTCCAGGATCATGACCTGAGCCGAAGGCAGTCGCTTAACCAACTGAGCCACCCAGGCGCCCCTCCCTTCCAGATTTAAGGACATTTTTTCTCTTAAAATACCTATGACTTATAGAAATATGATAAAATAGTCCTCTGTGAGCAAATGGAAACATTAATCTTTTCTCCCTATCTGAACCCTCTAGAATTCAGAAACTCTCAGTGCGTATTCTTTCTTTCATAACAATTATAATTGTTTACATAAGTTCAGTAAGAATCTGTTCTCCTTATAACGGAACACCATTGGAAACACTGGTTATATTACCAAGGCTTTGAGTGGAATGTCATATTTGAGAGAGACATACATAGACTCAGATATGACCACACAGCTTTAAGGAACTGGAATTGATTTTATGGAGCCAAAAGACCCCCTTGGAGATGTTCCCCAATACTTTGCTTACAGAGTTCCCAGCAGCCTTACCAAGTGAGTCAAGAATGTCACTTCCTGGCAGATGCAGGAAACTTATGATACTTGGGGAACCTCAAGAAGAGAGGAATTCACTCAAATCTACAGGTATTGCAGTAGGATCTGTTGGCAAGTATGTGGCTTGACTTCTCGCCTTGAGAGGCTAATTAAAAGTTCAATCTGAAATTCCTTATAAAAAAATTCCAGGGGCGCCTGGGTGCCTCAGTTGTTTAAGCGACTGCCTTCGGCTCAGGTCATGATCCTGAAGTCCCGGGATCAAGTCCTGCATCGGGCTCCCTGCTCAGCGGGGAGTCTGCCTCTCCCTCTGACTCTCCCCCTCTCATGCTCTCTCTCTATCACTATCTCTCTCAATAAATAAATAAAAATCTTAAAAAAAAAAAAAAAATTCCAGCAAAGGGCGCCTGGGTGGCTCAATCAGTTGAGCATCTGCCTTCAGCTCAGGTTATGATCCCAGGGTCCTGGGATCGAGCCCCGCATCGGGTTCCCTGCCCAGTGGGGAGCCTGTTTCTCCCTCTCCCTCTGCTGCTCCCCGCTTATGCTCTCTCTCTCTCTGTGTAAAAAAAAAAAAAGTTCCAGCAAAGCAGATTTAAAAGAACTTATATGGCCAATTACTTTTCTTCCTGTGCTTATGTAAATAATTAGGCCAAGTTTGTTAAAACTGGACTTGTTTTACAAACTAGTCTTAAGTTGGCTATCTTTGTTGGAAATGAGGGTGATTTTAGAGAGAAAAATTATGTCTCAGTAACACACTTTTGTGGATGTTAGATTCTAGTTTTGATTGTCTTTAAAGGTTTGTTGTTCACCTAACCTACACAGCTTGAGGTAAACTTCAGAGAAATGTCACAATAACTCATGTATAGACAATCTTCAAGCCTGTTACTCTGTGGGGATAATAAAAGGACCCATGGGCATATGACTGAACAGCTGGACAATGGGAGGCACTTGCTCGTTAGGAGTTCTTACCACTCCCTTCTCAGTCCACATTAAGTCTGAGGTTGCCCATCAGACTAGCTCTCTCAAATTATTCACACAGGTCACATAGGACCTCCCTGGGGAAATATGAGATGGAGGTGAATATTTCTTTGGGTAAACTCTGTTCCCCTGGTGGGAAGTTGCAGCTCATCAACATGTGTTTGCCTTAATAAAGGAACAGATAAACACCACCACCACCCCCCACTACCCCTACCCCGCGTGTGGGAAATGAATTACATGGCGGAACCGAGTAGCTAACTGCTGAGCAAGTCTAATGGAGTAAAGCTGCCCGCCCCCCCCATGTAATAAAAAGCTAGATAGTATTCAGGGATCATCTCAGGCAATGGTATCAACTTCCTGACAATTGTGTAACTCAACTATCACCTTGACGGATTCTATGTGGCTGGGAGGGCAAAAATTGCTCCTTACAAGCCAAGTGTACCCCACTCTATAGGGTTAGCTGCAGACTTGTGGAAAATAATGGATGGCTTTACCTTCCTTATGATTGGATTAGCTGATGCACTTGGGGATAAGTTATCTTCCACCGATTAAATTAAAGTTAAATCCCAGTGATTTCTCATAACTGGGATATTGTTAAAGCTCAACATCAGGCAAAGAGGGCTTCTTGATGGTTTTATCCCTTAGCCATTTGTCCCAGGAACTGCCTCTATCGATGTGGGGGGCTTTAGCCAAGCATACAACAGCCACCTTTATGTAAACGCAGCACGCAGTCACTCTCCTAAATGATAAAACCACACAAATGCAAAGGGTAGCCCTTCAAAACTGGATGATCCTTGACATTTTGACTGCAGCCCAAGGAGGAACCTGTCCTCTCATTAAAATAGAATGTTATGTCTCTATTCCAAGTTACTCAAAAAAATGTAACGGAAGCCGTGAAAGATTTAAACAAACACGTAACTGCTAGGGATGCCCTAGTTCTAGGTCCTTTCAGCAGTCGACTAAATTTGATTCCTTTTAAACGGAAATATGCCCTGTTAAGCATTGCTGTATTTCTTGTTCTTCTCTTTGGTTGTTGTCTGACTTTGTATTTGTCACACAGAAGCCCACGCTTGTACTAGCTCGGAGATGCCCTTTTTGTCCTCCTCAGCGGGAACACAAGAAACAAAATGCTCCTAACCTGTCAAAATCTTCCATTCCAGAATTCCTACATTATCCTTGGTCCGCGGGAAGTAGTTAGGACTGT
>NW_027728820.1:8558-14269 GCF_054177405.1 Leptonychotes weddellii | reverse complement strand
ATTCTTATATCAGACAAATTAGATTTTATTTTATTTATTTATTTTTAAATTTATTATGTTATGTTAGTCACCATACAATACATCATTGGTTTTTGATGTGGTGATGACAAATTAGATTTTAAACTAAGGTCTGTAGTTAGAGACAAAGAAGGACACTATATCATTCTTAAAGGGTCTATCCAACAAGAAGATCTAACAATTGTAAATATCTATGCCCCCAACATGGGGGCAGCCATCTACATAAGCCAACTGTTAACCAAAATAAAGAGTCATATTGATAACAATATGTTAATTGTAGGAGACCTCAGTACTCCACTCTCAGCAATAGACAGATCATCTAAGCAGAAAATCAACAAAGAAACAAGAGCTTTGAATTACACACTGGACCAGATGGACCTCATAGATATATACAGAATATTCCACCCTAAAACAATAGAGTACTCATTCTTCTTGAGTGTACATGGAACTTTCTCCAGAATAGACCACATACTGGGTCACAAATCAGGTCTCAACCAATACCAAAAGATTGAGATTATTCCCTGCATATTCTCAGAGCACAATGCTTTAAAACTGGAACTCAGTCACAAGAAAATTTTGGTAGAAATTCAAGCACTTGGAAGCTAAAGACTAGTCTGCTCAAGAATGTTTGGGTCAACCAGGAAATCAAGGGGAAGAACTTTAACAATTCATGGAAACCAGGGAGAATGAAAACACATCGGTCCAAAACCTATGGGACACTGCAAAGGCATTCCTAAGGGGGAAATACATAGCCATCCAAGCCTCACTCAAAAAAATAGAAAAATCCTGAATTCACCAACTAACTTTATACCTTAAAGAACTAGAGAAAAGCAACAAATGACACCTTAGCCACGCATTAGAAGAGAAATAATTAAGATTAGAGCAGAAATCAATGAATTAGAAACCAGAAACACAGTAGATCAGATCAACAAAAATAGAAGTTGGTTCTTTGAAAGAATTAATAAGATCAATAAACCACTGACCAGACTTATCCAAAAGAAAAGAGAAAGGACCCAAATTAATAGAATTATGAATGAAAGGGAGAGAGATCATGACTATCTCCAGGAAATAGAAACAATTATTAGAAATTATTATCCACAACTATATACCAATAAACTGAGCAATCTGGATGAAATGGATGCCTTCCTGGAAACCTATAAGCTGCCAAGACTGAAACAGGAAGAAATTGACAACGTGGATAGACCAATAACCAGTAACAAGATTGAAGCACTGATCAAAAACCTCCCAAAAAACAAGAGTCCAGGGCCTGATGGATTCCCTGGGGGATTCTACCAAACATTCAAAGAAGAAATAATACCTATTCTGCTGAAGCTGTTTCAAAAAATAGAAACAGAAGGAAAACTTCCAGACTCATTCTATGAGGACAGCATTACCTAAATCCCCCAACCAGGCAAATAACCCATCAAAAAGGAGAATATCAGACAGATATCCCTGATGAGTATGGATTCCAAAATCCTCAACAAAATCCTAGCTAATAGGATCCAACAATACATTAAAAGGAACATCCACCACGACCAAGTGGGATTTATCCCTGGGATGCAAGGGTTGTTCAACATTCGCAAATCAATCAATGTGATAGAACACATTAATAAGAGGAGAGAGAAGAACCATATGGTCCTCTCAATTGATGCAGAAAAAGCATTTGACAAAATACAGCATCCTTTCCTGATTAAAACTCTTCAGAGTATAGGGATAGAGGGAACATTCCTCAAGTTCATAAAATCCATCTATGAAAAACCCACAGCGAATATCATCCTCAGTGGGGAAAAGCTGACTCTTTCCCTTAAGATCAGGAACACGTCACGGATGCCCACTCTCCCCACTACTGTTCAACATAGTACTAGAAGTCCTAGCAACAGCAATCAGACAACAAAAAGAAAATGTATTCAAATTGGCAAAGAAGTCAAACTTTTTTTTGCAGATGACATGATACTTTATGTGGAAAACCCAAAAGACTCCAACCCCAAATTACTAGTACTCATACAGCAATTCAGTAATGTGGCAGGATACAAAATCGATGCACAGAAATCAGTTGTTTTCTTATACACTAACAACGCAACTGTAGAAAGAGAAATTAGAGAAATGATTCCATTTACAGATGAATGGATAAAGAAGATGTGATATATATATACACAATGGAATATTGTGCAGCCATCAGAAAATGAAATCTTGCCATTTGCAACGACATAGATGGAACTATAGATTATTATGCTAAGTGAAATAAGTCAATCAGAGAAAGGCAATTATCATATGATCTCACTGATATGTGGAATTTGAGATACAAGGCAGAGGATCGTAGGGGAACAGAGGAATAAATGAAACAAGATGAAACCAGAGAGGGAGACAAACCATTAATTTCAGTAAATAAAATGAGGCTCTCTGGAGTGGAGGGGGGTGAGAAGGATGGGGTGGCTGGGTGATGGACACTGGGGAGGGTGTGTGTTGTGGTGAGCGCTGTGTATAGTGTAAGATTGATGAATCACAGACCTGTACCCCTGAAACAAATAATACATTATATGTTAATAATAAAAAAAATCGAATAGGTTTTTCCATTAAATTGTGGGCTTGAAAAAGTGGTGGGCTTGAAGGATTACATCAGGAAACTATCTTTTACCACTGGTTTCAGCCACGCTTTGGCGGATTACACAGCTTTTTGGTCATTTTCAGCTTTAAGAACAGTCTCATTTTCAGCTTTAAGAACAGTCTCATTTTCAGCTATAAACAAGTCCAGTCCAGAATAATTCAAGATTTCAACATCACACCCTTTTAAAGTGACCTGAAGTGGAAAAGGGAGGGGAATCTATCTTTCACTCTCCTCTCAATCACTCTTCTTCTCCACTTCTGCTTTGCTAGCTTCTCAAGGTAAGGTTACTTAGAGGAAAAGAAGCAGAGTACCACATGATTGGTGTGGCTATAATTTGGGACCCCAGTCATGACAGGACAGGCATCCCAATACTGCTGCTTTCATGGGAGGTGTTGTTGGGTTCCCCAGAGATGATGTAGGCAGACACTCTTGGGCTTATCTCTTGTGACAATCCCTCAGCTCCTGCTCTGTAGCTCCCCCTCTCCCAATTATGCTATTGAAGTAGTTATACTACTGCCATGTCCCTTCACCAAGGCAGGTGGCTGTCTTAGGCAGGGGCCGATCACAGCACTTTGGGCCCAAATACCTTAGTGGCATTCACGTGGCCTAGGGTGTCTCATATAAGTCAAGGGCATATTTCTATCTCTCTCCTTGCCTGGCCATCTTGGAATGCTCTTGTATACTCTGTTCCTCCTCTGGAATCCTCCAGGTGAGAAGCCAGGACAAGTCTCCATGGTCTTTTTTTTTTTTTTTTTTTAAGATTTTATTTATTTATTTGAGAGAGAGAATGAGAGAGAGCACATGAGAGGGGGGAGGGTCAGAGGGAGAAGCAGACTTCCTGCCGAGCAGGGAGCCCGATGCGGGACTCGATCCAGGGACTCCAGGATCATGACCTGAGCCGAAGGCAGTCTCTTAACCAACTGAGCCACCCAGGCGCCCCTCTCCATGGTCTTGTAGCTCTCCAAACTCTTTGGGACATGTGTCAGGTTCTCCTGAGAACTCACTAAGCTTCATCTGGGCCTTCAGTTCTTGCAGTCCAGGGAAGAAGAGTTACATCTAATATCCATGAGGGGTTCTTTTGGAGCAACCCTCTCACTTGCTTTGAGGCTGGGGAAACACCATGACTCTCTCTTCCATTAAGGTGCGTGATGATGGTGGAATTTGCTGGGCTGGACCTGCCTCTCACCAGGAAGTCTCAAAAAGTGTGTCTGCAGCTTATTTTTTAGAATGTGGGGCAGTGTTTCAGTCACATACTGTCCTTAGCTTTGGGACTTTAAACAAAAACTCTATCAATTTACAGTCCAAACAGCACCATTTGAGAATGTAGTTTCCCTAAAATTTCTCCAGCACTCAATATTATCAAACTCCAATTCTTTTTTCTTTTTGCCAATGTGATGGGAAATAAAGAAATAAATAGTATCCCATTGTTCTTTTATTTTAATTTACATGTTTCTCATTGCATCTATTTATTGACCAGTTATATTTTCTCTTCACAAAATTGTCTTTTCATGGATGCCTGGGTGGCTCAGTCAGTTAAGCATCTGCCTTTGGCTTGGGTCATGATCCCGGGGTCCTGGGATTGAGTCCTGTGTTGGGCTCCTTGCTCAGTGGGGAGCCTGCTTCTTCCTCTGCCTGCCGCTCCCCCTGCTTGTGTGCTCCCCTGCTTGTGCATGCACTCTCTCTCTCTGACAAATAAATAAATAAAATCTTTAAAAAAAATTGCCTGTTCAGGGGTGCCTGGGTGGCTCATTTAGTTAAGTGTCTGGCTCTTGGTTTTGGCTCAGGTCATGATCATATGGGTTGTGAGATCAAGCCCTGAGTTGGGCTCCACACTCAGAGGGGAGTCTGCTTGAAGATTCTCTTCCTCTGTCCCTCCCCTCATTCACACATGTTCTCTCTCTCTCTCAAATAAATACATAAATCTTTAAAAAAATTTCCTGGGGGCACCTGGGTGGCTCAGTGAGTTAGGTGTCTGTCTCCACCTCAGGTCATGATCTCAGGGTTCTGGGATTGAGCCCCACATCAGGCTCTGTGCTCAGTGGGGAGTCTGCTTATCCCTTTCTCTCTCCCTCTGCCCCTCCCCTTGCTTGTGTTCTCTTTGTCTCTCTCTCAAATAAATATATAAAATCTTAAAAAAAAATGCTTGTTCATATCACTTGCTCATTTTTCTTAATGAGTTATAGTGGCTCTTTATATATTCCGCATACTTATCCTTTGTCTATTACAGATATATATAGCAAGTATTTTTTCCTAATTTGACAGTTTATCCTTTAACTTTATGGAGTTCTTTTTCTTGTGGTTTTTAGAGGAAGAGTTTAAAAATCTCTGGCCTAAGTGTCATCTGAGCAGGGCATTTTTTTTCATCCTCAAAGTGCCTGAATGATGACACATGCTTCTCTCTATACTATGAGTTCTTCCAGCAGGACAGGACTTCTGGATCCTAAGCATGCACTCTTTGTAATACCACTACTGTTCTGTCTGGTAGAAAAATTCCTGTCCCTAAAATATTTCTAACTGGAGTTTGAAATTTGATACTTAACTTATTTAGAGCATCCTAATTCCTAATTTTTGTTATAAAAGGAGTTCATTAGAATTTATGTTTAATTTATTAAATTTATTTACTTAATTACAGAGTGCTTTCAAATATATATTATCTGAACCTCTTGGAGGGTTGGAATTATGTCTCCATTTTGAGAAAACTGAGGTTCTCAGTAGTTCCTAATGGCAATTGAATCATGCTCTCAGACCTGGAGCCCAAGTCTGTTCCTCCCAAACTGTGGCCTCTTTTGGCAAGGTCTCCCATACAGTCATTATTTCATATCCATCTTTTTTTTTTTATTGTGTTATGTTAATCACCAGACATTACATCATTAGTTTTTGATGTAGTGTTTCATGATTCATTGTTGCATATAACACCCAGGGCTCCATGCAGAATATGCCCTCTTTAATACCCATCACCAGGCTAACCCATCCTCCCACCCCCCTCCCCTCTAGAACCCTCAGTTTTTTTTCAGAGTCCATCGTCTCTCATGGTTCATCTCCCCGTCCGATTTCTCCCCCTCATTCTTCCCCTCTTCCTATCTTCTTC
>NW_027728820.1:0-8458 GCF_054177405.1 Leptonychotes weddellii | reverse complement strand
ATGCTGTACCTTTCATCTCTGTGACTTATTTATATTATAACTGGAAGTTTGTACATTTTAATACCCTTCATCTATTTTGCCCATCCCCATCCTCTCCTCTCTGGTAACCACCAGTTGTTCTCTGTATTTATGAGTCTCTTTGTATTTGTTTGTTTGGTTTGTTTTTTTAGATTCCACATGTAAATGTAATCATAAGATATTTGTCTTTCTCTGACTTACTTCATTTAGCATAATACTCTTTAGGCCTATCCATGTTGTCACAGATGGCAGGATCTCATTCTTTTTTATGCCCGAGTAATATTCCATTGTGTATATATACCACATCTTCTTTATCTGTTCATCTATGGATGGACACTTGGGCTGTTTCCATAACTTGGCTATTGTCAGTAATGCGGCAATAAACATAGGGGTGCAAATACCTTTGCAAATCCATGTTTTCATTTTCTTTGGGTAAATTCCCAGCAGTGGAATTAGTAGATCCTATGGTATTTCTATTTTTAATATTTTGAGGAACTCTATAGTGTTTTCCACAGCAGCTGTACCAGTTTGCATTCCCACCAATAGTGACCAGTGCTCTTTCTTGATGTTAGAAGGACGTATCCATAACATCAGCACTAACGCTTGCTTTGGAGATGACCACACTTGGCCGGCTTCCTGTCGATCTCACTCTTCAGTAGATTTTAAATTAGTTGAGCACCTTCTCTTTTATAAGCCATTCCACTAGGTGTCACGGTGGAGATAGTGATTGGTCTGACTTCTCTCCTTTAGGTCAATCAGAGTGGAGCAGGGACTTGCATGGGTCAAAGGTCAAAGAGGGTAAAAATAGACAATTTTCTTTCTGGACATGTTACATAAATGGAACTGTGTGTGTGTGTGTGTGTTGTGTGTGTCTGGCTTCTTGCTCTTAGTATTATGTTTTTAGGGTTCTTGTGTTGTTTTACATATCATTATGGTGTTCCTTTTTGCTGCTGAATAGTATTTTGCTGGATAGATAGATATACCATGGGTCTGGGGCTGGGGACCAAGATTAACTATCACCAGGCATGAGGAGTATTATTGGGATGATGGAAATGTTTTAAAGTTGGATTATGGTGTTGGCTTTGCAACTCAGTAAATTTATTAAAAACTGTTACATTGTGCACTTTACCCTGATCGATTTTACGGTATGTAAATATTGTCTCAATAAAATTGTTAATAAAGAAAATGAAGTGCAAAGAAAACTCAGAATGGGGAAATCATTTCCGGCTTTGCATAGTAAGAGAGGCTTCCTGGAAGAGGTGTCATGAAAGATGGGCTTGATTAATTGTATTGGCGTGAGTACTAAAAGATGCCCGTGAATGCCTGCTATGACATCTTCCTAGGACATCTCACTTGAAAGCTTCATTTTACAAATCCCAGACCCCAGTGTGGAATGACTTGCTTAAGGGCACTCAACTAGCATGTGATGGCACACGGCCTGGACCCCGCCTCACCAGCATGGAAGCCTCTTGCCTGTAACCACGGTGCATCCCGCCTCTGGCCCCGCTTCTAAATCTCTGGGAATGTGAGGATGCGGTGGTTTTGCGCACCATCTATCATCATCTTGTTTGCCGGAAGACGACCTAATTTGCTACTATCTAACTGAATTCAAACTTCATAGCAAGGTGACATAATAAAAACACCCTCCTAATAGTGCACTGTTTAAAGGCAAATGAATTGCTCAGATATGAAATT
The DNA here is from genome assembly GCF_054177405.1 of Leptonychotes weddellii. Taxonomy (NCBI): domain Eukaryota; kingdom Metazoa; phylum Chordata; class Mammalia; order Carnivora; family Phocidae; genus Leptonychotes; species Leptonychotes weddellii. The sequence goes on along the minus strand of NW_027728820.1, from coordinate 6,745 downwards.
AGAATCGTGCTCTCCAAGTGCACGGAAGCTGGAGGATACATAGCACCATAACATTGATTTCAATTACATCCTAACCTTCAGCATGATGATGTGACATTATAACCCTCTGTCACCAACTGCGGATCCACCTTCACTTTTATTTCTCTTGTTAAATATGAGCTTTGTTGTGCTCCATCGATCTCTGCAAATACTCCGCTGTTTACAGCTTGGATAATCTTTGTGTTATCTGCAAGAGTAATTGGATTCCTACAAACGTGGCTGAATTTTCAACATCACCGGGGTGGGGGAGAAATGGGCATCTGACACAATGAAAGCCCCCCGATTGCAGAAACCTCTTTTGTTCTCTAGTTAAAGCTGACCTTTTCTCTCCGGTTTGAAAGGTTATGTCCTAATAAGTTTGGACGTTTGTAACAGAAAGGAGGTAGTTCCTTTAAATGAAACAAGAGCTATAAAAGTCACAGCTCTCTGGCTCCTCCAAAGTCATCGCCTCTGTGGCCGGTCATTATCTCATTCAAGATAATAAGAATGAAGGGGTTCACATATGTTTTAAAAAAATTACTCTCTTCTGGGAGAATACAGAGTGTGCGCACATATGTGCGCACATGGATGCGCACGCACAGATACCCACCCGGAGTCCACGGTCTGTGTTCCTTTTGCCAGTAACTTTCATTCTTTTCCATCAACATGGGTATTTGGAAGGGAAGGTGGATAGTGCTGCTTTCTTATCTTGCTTCTGCCACTTACCACCAGCCGGCTAACCTTGGGCAAAGGAATCTCTCTGAGGCTCGGTTTCCCCCTGCTTAAAATGGGGGATCCTGATACAATTTACATTGTAGAGTTGTTATGAACATATATTAGTAGATTCGTAAAATTCTTAGAACACTGGCACGGAGTAAGCATTCAGGTTTGTTAACTAAACTCAGTAAGAGGAGAAAAATGACATGTGGATGCCATCTTGCCAAAATGTAGGGTAGTGATGGGGCTTGGAATTTTTAGGTTATTCTCAGAAAAGTAAAAGCTTGAGAAGAAGGAAGCCACATGAAGGAGGGTGACCTCTGGGCTTGAGGGACAGGGAGGCCATGGTGCAGATGATATCCCATATACCACATAATCCCTAACAGGGGGGACTCCCCCTCTAAGACCCAAGAGCATCCAGCGTCTGGGTCCCATTGCCAGTGGATTATTTTTACTCTTAAAGAAGTGAAAGGAGTTTGCTTATGATTTGTTATCATAGCAATAGTTTTCAGATAAAAAGATGTAAAATTTTGGCAATAAGAAATAATAAAAAAATAATTAAAATAAATCCATTTAATAGAAGTTATTAAAATGATAATATTTCAGGCATTGTTATGGAAAGATGCTAATGATACATTGCTAGGAGTCTGTTTTTGAAAAAAAACCCTATATTTAGGAAAATGTATGGATGGGTATATGATGTCATAGGTTTTTTTTAAATATATTTTTTTAAGATTTTATTTATTTATCAGAGAGAGACAGAGACAGGCAGAGAGAGAAGCAAGGTTCCTTGCTGAGCAAGGAGCCCGATGTGGGACTCGATCCCAGGACCCTGGGATCATGACCTGAGCCAAAGGCAGACGCTTAACCGACTGAGCCACCCAGGCGTCCCGATAAGTCATAGTTTTTTAATTTTAAATTTTTTAAGATTTATTTATTCATTTTACTTTTAAAAAGATTTTATTTATTTATTTATTAAGCACTCCAGCATGGGGAGGGGCAGAGGTAGAGGGAGAGAGAGAATATTAAGCTGGCTCCATGCCCAGCCCAGAGCCCTGCGTGGGGCTGGATCTCACTACCCTGAGATCATGACCTGAGCTGAAATCAAGAGTCGGACACTTAACCAACTGAGACACCCAGGTGCCCCCAGAATATAGATTTTTAAAAATCCCAACTATTCATTTTTGCATCAATGGGAAATTTACCCAAGGAGTTACTCCATAGAGCTTGGCATGTGAGTGTATTTGGAGGGGCACTGATATTTCTTCAAATTCTAGGAATCTTATTTGGGAATTTAACAAACCTACCAATTCAGTGGACATATAAGGGAGAAATGGACTCTCACATATGGCCAAATAGAGGATGAGTTGATGGATAGAATACCTATGCTGTCTCCACAAAATTTATATAAATAATAAAATATGTTTGTGGTGGAAAGAAAAGTACACAGAACATGAACATTATGTAAAGTCTTGCCCCACAGAGAGAACCTCTGTCAACATTTTGTATATGTCCTTGTAGTATCTACCCTTCCTCTTTCTCTCTATAGAACATAGGGGAAGAGAAGAAAAATAAAATAAGACAATAACAGAGAGGGAAGCAAACCATGTGAGACTCTTAACTCTAGGAGACAAACTGAGGGTTGCTGGAGAGGAGGTGGGTGGGGGATGGGGTAAATGGGTGATGGGCATTAAGGAGGGCACATGATGTGATGAGCACTGGATGTTATATGCCACTGATGAATCACTAAATGCTACCCCTGAAACTAATACGACACTATATGTGAACTAACTTGAATTTAAATAAAAAAGGAAATATACAGATGGAAGTCTCTCTATCTGTATCTATATCTATATTTTGTAATCTGGATAGAGATAGTTTGAGTACTTGCAGACTGAAACTACATATATATACATACACACACACACTTTCTGTTCTTAACAAAATTAAGATCACAGAATACACAATATATCCTGCCTTATTACATTTGGATGATTTTGCTTAATAGAATACCATACGCATTTTCTCGTGATGCTAAATATTCTCTGCAACATGATTTTAATGGCTACATAATATTTCATTATATGGCCGTACCATAATTTATTTCACAAGTCTCCTATTGTGAACAGTTATGTTTTTTAAATTTATCACTATTATAAATACTGTTGTGATACTGTTACATGTGCATTTCTGAGTATTTCCTTTGGATAAATTCCTGGAAGTAAAATTACTGGAGGGGAGGATATAAACACTTTTATAAGCCTTTTGATATATCTTGCCAAATTACCCTCAAAAAAGGATAAAACAGTTTATTTTCCTACCATCAGTGAATGTATTACCTCACTGCCCTCTTGACAACAGGCAGCATTCCATATATAATTTTACTCTTTGTCAATTTGATAGATGAATAATGGCATTTTGTTGTTGTTTTAATTTGCATGTATTTGATTACAAAATAGACTGATTCTTTTTTTTTTATTATTTGCGAGAGAGAGAATGAGAGACAGAGAGCACGAGAGGGAGGAGGGTCAGAGGGAGAAGCAGACTCCCTGCTGAGCAGGGAGCCCGATGCGGGACTCGATCCCAGGACTCCAGGATCATGACCTGAGCCGAAGGCAGTCGCTTAACCGACTGAGCCACCCAGGCGCCTGACTGATTCTTTCTTATCCATACGTAATTCTTCATTTGTGAGCTGTCAACTGGTGTTCCTTGCTTTTTTTTTTTTTCCCCTATTGGATGTTCCACTTTGCTGTTCTTTATCGATCCACTAAAGTTATTCAAATATCAGATATGTTAGGTTTGGGGGTCAAAATTGGTAAGAATGCGTATAGAAAGCATTCTTTTTTTTTTAAGATTTTATTTATTCATTTGACACACAGAGATACAGAGAGCGAGAGAATGAGCAGGGCGAAAGGCAGAGGGAGAGAGAGAAGCAGGCTCCCCGCTGAGCCAGGAACCCGATGTGGGGATTTGATTCCAGGACCCTGGGATCATGACCTGAGCAGACTGGATGTTATATGCAACTGATGCTTAACCATCTGAGCCACCCAGGCGCCCCTAGAAAGCGTTCTGGTAGACTAAACCCTGAACGATTAATGAACCTGGAAGCATTACTTTATCTCTGGGGATTAGGGGAAATGGTAAGAGGGAAGTGCTTGTTTATTCTCAGCTTCTCTCCCAACTGGACCCACTGTTCACCTATTTCTGTCCTACCCTGTGCCTCAGGAGGCTGACCTCTCTCTATGCACTGGATTCTTCAGGACCCCTTGCTCTCTACTTTCCAGTTGGTTTTGGCTAGTGGGCATCAGTGATTGTGGATCAGAGGGCAGGAGAAGAGAGGCAAGTGCGGATTTATGTCCTCCTCCCACCCCCTGCCTGCCTGGCTGTAGGTCTGGTAGAACTGGGGTCCCTCTGTGGTCACAGATTCTGTCGGATGACCCTATGTCCATAGGTCCAACTGTTGATCTAGAAACATCAACTCTCCCCCTGGCCACCTCCAACCTGGGGGGTCAAGAGCTTCCTGCTGCTGCTGGTGCTTAGAACTCCCCCATCCCCTGTGGCTCTCCTTCACTGTGCCCACAGGTCTGCATATGGCGCCTTCACTGAACCTTCTTCACGTGAACCCCACACGTAGGTCATCTGCTTCCTGCCAGGACCCGTGTCATAAGGGAGGTGATTAACTTTACTCTAAATATTTCCATAGTGTTGTTGATTTCATTTTTTTCTCAGTAATCAAGTGTTCATTTTCTTGTTTTTTCTTTTAAAGATTTTATTTATTTGTCAGAGAGAGAGAGAGAGTACAAGCAGGGGGAGCAGCAGAGGGAGAAGCAGGCTTCCCACTGAGCAGGGAGCCCGATGCGGGGCTCGATCCCAGGACCCCGGGATCACGACCTGAGCTGAAGGCAGATGCTTAACCCACTGAGCCACCCAGGCGCCCCTTCATTTTGTAATTAGCTACAATCCGTGTATATTTTTTTCCCCTGGCCACTTGGATTTGCTCTTCTGGGATTTAAAAGGCATTGTCCATTTTTTCTATCAAGTTATCAACCCCTTTCTTGTTAATAGGTAAGAGCTCATTGACTATTACAGGTTTTTAGACAGTGCATCTTATCTCTGTTATAAATGTCCCCTGAATCTATTGTCTGTCTTTTGATTTCATTTAAAATATGTTTTGACATACACAGATTATAAAATTATATTGAGCCAAATTGCCTGTATATCCTTTTGTCATCTCTTGTGTATCCTGTGCCAATTAATAAGGCTTGATTATCCTAAGAATTTGTAAATAGAGTCTCTTCAGTAGTTTTCTCAGATTTTTGTTCAAATTTTATTTGTGAATCTATCAACTCTCCAGTTGATGCTGGTTTTGGCTCTTTTGAATAATGTTGCTAGGAACATGCAAGTCTTTGTGTGGATAGGGAATTTATTTTTTATATGATGTGAGGTTGATGTTCAGACTCATTCATAGTCAGAGACTATAGTCCTATCTAGTTGTCAGTGTAACAAAATATCACTTTACTTTCAAGAGTTTGGCCAAAAGAAGCCCCACAAAAATTAAAAATTTTAACACTTCTCCTGATGGCCATGAGGGGAAAGTTGCTTTCAGAAGTTACTGGAGAAGTGTAAATTTTTACAGTCCTTTTGGAAAGGAAAAATGGCAATATCTCTTAAAATTAAAAGTACACATGCTGTTCAACCCAGCAATACCACATCTGGAAATTCAACCCATAGTAATAAAAACATCAATAAATTAAGACATACACACCAGGATGTTTATAGCAGCCTTGCTTGTAGTAGCAAAAATAAATGTGGATGACAAAGAAAGTTTGAAAAATCTATATAATAGAATATTTTGCGGCCACTTTAAAGACTGAATTATAGCTGTAACAGTTAGAAGGATGTCTACGAGGCATTGTTGACTAAGAAGAGAAAGGTAAAGAAATGTTTTTCATATACTATTTTTATTAAGCTAACAGTGACCAAAAAAGGATGTGTGTGGGGGGTAAATCTGCAAATAATTAAAGAGAAAGGCAGAGAAGAACTTAGAGCTGTTTTTTTAGCTCAGGCTGTGTTCTTATGTGATTTGGGAGCAGGGCAAGAGAAAACATTGTAATAGAAGAATACAATTCTCCACTTACGATAGGATCCCTGTTTGGTTTGTTACAGATATCTGCATCCATTTGCATAAATAAATTAGAAAAAAGTATATCTGTAACGATTGACTTGTAAAGCTGTCCGTGACAGATTGTCAGGTGTGAAGGCCAAGTTGCATTGAAATGTGTAAACAACAAAGAAAACCCATTTGTGTATACATATACATATGGTGACGTTTAGTTGTACAACAGAAGAAAAGTAGGTTGTATTCCAAATTGTGCATAGGAGTGGGGCAGTGAAAGGGAGAATGGGGCCAAGAAAATCGGGACAACAAGGAAGTGAAGGATTTGCACACATACGATTTTATATTATTGCAATTGAAGTATTTTTATCATTTGAATTTTTTATATTAATTTTTTTTGAAGAACAGGAAAACGCAGAAGGGGGAGAAGTACTATACTCGAACTATGCCCAAGGGGTTAAGGAAGGTAGGAAGGAGCATTACCTGGGTAGAAGATAATAGTCTCCAAATTGAACCAAATCCTCTACCCAATATTCAGTCTTCTGATCCATTAACATAGGATGTTTTTCTGTTTCTTTAAATAGTCTTTAATTCCAAAATAATAATAATAATAATAAATAAATAAATATTCTTTAATTCCTTTCAAGAATGTTTTATAGTTTTCTAGGTATAACTTTTCAATTCTTTTTAAATATTTTATTAAGTATTTTAGTGTTTTGATGTTATTTTTATTTTTATTTATTTATTTATTTTTATTTTTATTCTTATGTTAATCCCCATACATTACATCATTAGTTCTAGATGAAGTGTTCCATGATTCATTGTTTGTGCATAACACCCAGTGCTCCATGCAGAACGTGCCCTCCTCAATACCCCCCACCAGGCCCCCCCCTG
>NW_027728819.1:0-314 GCF_054177405.1 Leptonychotes weddellii | reverse complement strand
GATTTACTGATGGTGTATTGGGATGATAGGTTGGTGAAAAGTAATACAATTAATTGGTATGGCATAGCAGGCACCTGTCAAAGGTGTTCTATTAACATGTGTTCCCTATCTACCTAGGATGAAGATAACAGGAGAACTACTCCATCTGTACAAAAATCAAGATGGTCAGGAGGCTAAGGGCAGTTTATCCAATCAATATTCATAATCCTGTACCTTGTGTTTAAACTTGGAATTTACTAATTGAATGTCTTCCCTCCTGGGAGGAAAAACTCAGCAGAACCTTGGGAAGAGTACATGGTGATGATTCCATTAGT
>NW_027728818.1:0-314 GCF_054177405.1 Leptonychotes weddellii | reverse complement strand
TAAATATGTTCACTTTAATCGGTGTCTATTATATTTCAATAAATAAATCATCTAGAGTTCCCTTATTTTACTATTATAATGACTGAAGCAAAACACTTGCATTCAAGTTAACAGGCATTAATAATTTCAGTTTTATCTAAAGTTATATACATTAAAACCAATTTTTTTTTACAAAACAATATTCAGGACAAAATATTAAAATCATTCACTATATCTACCAAGACAGGCTCCATAGTCGCAGTTGTTAGTAGAAGAAGGTGGCAATATTCAAATCATGCAACTTGTATTCCACTAAATAAGGCACATCTGACTAC
>NW_027728817.1:0-314 GCF_054177405.1 Leptonychotes weddellii | reverse complement strand
GTGGGGGAGATTCTATCACACACCCACAGCCCAGGTCCCTAAAACGTGCTGGTAACTACGTCCATTCACAGGACCCTGGCTTCAAGCTCACGGTCTAGCTGTGGTCCCAGGATATACTCTGTGCCTTCTCTAAAGCAGAGCCGCGTGACGAACAGGGGTTCACGGTCTGTTAGACCCGGGTCTGAGCACTGGCTTGGCCTCCTCTCGGCTGGTCGTGGAACCTCACACGTGGTCTCCGGGCGCAGGTGTAATCACCGTCCACCCGCAAAGTGGGATGATGGAGAGTGCTGTTCTGAGGGGCGCAGGGGAGAATT
>NW_027728816.1:0-314 GCF_054177405.1 Leptonychotes weddellii | reverse complement strand
GGAAGGAAGGAAGGGAGGGAGGGAGGGAGGGAAAAGAAAAGAAGGAAAGAAGAGAAGAAAGAAGGAAAGAAAGAAAAGACACCAAATTAGCCAATATTAAAACTGGATTTTGCTTTTCATGCATGTGAAAAAAAAGACAAATACAAAAGCAACAATGACAAGAAATGTCTCCGAAATTCTCAGGTGGTTTTGTATACTCTTTGCTACCTTGTTCTATTCCCCTGGCTTTGCACATGTTTCAGTTTGAGAAATATGCTATACCAAATGCTTTCTCTTCACACTGAGATTGGTTTAGACTCTGGGCCACTTTTTTC
>NW_027728815.1:0-314 GCF_054177405.1 Leptonychotes weddellii | reverse complement strand
TGGACTGCACTTTTCTGATGAGAGAACGAACCCTACCTTTCACCAGTGCAGGTGACTGCAGAATGGGTAAGAAATGACTGCTCTAGGAGCCAGTTTCGTGGCCACCTCACTTTGGAGGCTCAGGACTTTCCCTCTGGCTGCCAGGTATGCCTTAGGCCTTCAGAGCCAACATTCATTTCTCACTCTGAGATCTTTGGTGGCTACAAAACCCGGGCTGGGGATGTGTGACCGGAATCAGCGTGCATACCCAGAGGGTGCTAGGGTGACTTCCAGCAATTTCAAGCTTTACTTTAAAGGCCAGTATCTCTACACTT
>NW_027728814.1:0-314 GCF_054177405.1 Leptonychotes weddellii | reverse complement strand
CCTTGCAACCGGCCCCTTCCCAAGCCTGGCTGGGCCTGGGGCAGGCTGGCTCCCCCAGGCCTGTAGTCAAGGCAGGCCATCCTGGTGATGCCCGGCTGGCGTGAAGCCTGTCACTGCGGCCACCCCTACTCTCAGGTCCAGGCCACCCTCACTTCTTGCCGGTGACTCATTGCCAAAACTTCTAGTGCATCCCGCCCCCGCCAAGGACAAGTAGACACTGCCCGGTTAAATTAAATTTCAGACCATGAATTTGTTTTATTAGTAAAGCTATGTCCCCTCTGATATTTCGGCAATACTTGTACTAAGAGGTTATT
>NW_027728813.1:0-314 GCF_054177405.1 Leptonychotes weddellii | reverse complement strand
GTTGAAGCAGAACATAGAACTGTAAGTGGTGATTTTTTAAATGTGATGCTTTAAAAAAAATACCCATGTGTTAATTATTCCCACAATTGTGTCCTAGGCTGTTAATTACAAACAACTTCTCTCTGCCTCAGGTCTTCTTTTTTTTTTTTTTTCTGCCTCAGGTCTTCTGAGCCCCATCCTGCCTCTGTGCCCATGAGCATGGGAACTTTGTCCAGCGTGGATCACACATATGGCCCAAGACAAACCTAGAAACCTGGGGGACGGGTTGCTGGGTCAGGTGTTCATGGGATACAGCTGAATCCTCAGGTGGGTGG
>NW_027728812.1:0-314 GCF_054177405.1 Leptonychotes weddellii | reverse complement strand
TATGCACAAACAATGAATCATGGAACACTTCATCTAGAACTAATGATGTAATGTATGGATTAGACATAAGAATAAAAAAAATAATAAAAAAATAAAATAAAAAAATTTTAAAAATTAAAAAAAAATCATACTGTCAAAATTTTAGGAAAATTAATATAAATATTATGCTGTTTTGGGAGATGCTGTAATGTTTATGGTTATTTTTCAAGTTTTAAAAAATTGTAATATATTATGATTTCTTTCCTCATTCTAAATAAATATTCATTTTATAACTAATTTTGTTTACTTTTTTAAAAAAGATTTTATTCATTTAT
>NW_027728811.1:0-314 GCF_054177405.1 Leptonychotes weddellii | reverse complement strand
TGGCTACCCTCCAGAAGGTGACAGAAACAAGCACATCAGTCACTCATCTTACTCCACATCCATGGACTGTACTTTGTTCCCTCTACTGCAACTCACTCTCCTCCTGTTGCCATCGGAGGTGGCTCCAACCAGCCTCTACCTTCATCCCATCCACCCCCATTTTCATGGGGACACATGTCAGAGTCTTCCAAGATCTCTTCATGTTCCATTCCAGAAGTGACAAAGGAGGCAGGGCCACAGAGGCCATGCATTTCCAGTAAGTCCAGGCTAACAGGTGTCTACAAGACAACAAGTACTCTCTGGGCACGCCTAAG
>NW_027728810.1:0-314 GCF_054177405.1 Leptonychotes weddellii | reverse complement strand
AGGGCTAGAAAGGTAACAGCTTTATTTTGAGCAGGGGGCAAAGACAAGGCAGCACTTTACAGCTACATTGTAACTAGATCCTGTATCCATTTCTTGCTTTTTGAAGGTTTGTTCGCCTAGGAGAGTAACCCTAAGTAAGTAACATGGTTTCATTCTGCCTGTTTTTGAACTTTATATAAATGAAATCATAAACGATTCGTGTTGTTCCGCGTCTACCTCTTTTCCTCAGAATCATGTCTGAAAGCTACATTCTGGTTTTGACGTCAGCACGTTTCTGGGACCAAAGCTCATATCCATGGACCCACAGACAAGCT
>NW_027728809.1:0-5054 GCF_054177405.1 Leptonychotes weddellii | reverse complement strand
GTGCTCTCTCTCTCTCAAATAAATAAATAAAATATATTTAAAAAATAAAAAATAAAAAAATAAGACTGACCCAGGGCCAGGACAACAGAGTCTTCCTGTTCCCACCTCAGCCTGACTGGTACACCTGCAGGAGCAGTGGCAATCCCTGGGGGGAGGCAGGCATGTGTAGAGGTCCCCTCCATGTGCCAGGCACACAGGGACAGTTGAAAACTTAGGGCAGAGCAAGAATGTTGTGCCTCCAGTGCTTGCCCTAAGCACATGACACTGGAAGCCCACCAAAAAGGAATCCAAAGTCTTAGGTACCTTGAAGGTCATCACAATAACAACAACCCAAAACAAGGTCAACATCTGAGCAGGTTGATCCAAACTTCCCCCCACCACACTGATGACCTGACAGAAGAGACTCACCCATTTCCAGGAGGAAACACTGTTTATGTCCATTTCAATTAATACATGATGTCTGATATTCAATCAAAAATTAGAAGACATACAAAAAAAGCAAGGGAAAAAAATCTATCCATTGTCAGGGGACAAAACAATCAACAAAACTGAACTCAAAAATGACCCAGATATTGGAGCTATCAGACAGAAACATTAAAATAACTATGATGAGCAAAATAAGTCAGAGAAAGACAAATAGTGTATGATCTCACTTATATGTGGAATCTAAAAAACAAAACAAAGGAAACAAAACAAAATAAAACAAGGTCATAAATGTAGAAAACAAGACTGGTGGTTTCCAGAGGTAGGGGGTGGGAGAGTGAATGAGTGAGGGATATCAAAAGATACAAACTTCCATTCACAAAATAAGTCCTTGGGATGTAATGTACAGTCTAGTGACTGTAAAATAAAACACGTTATTATATTTAAAGAAATAAAGGAGAGAAATATAAATAGGAGAATTGAGTGTCTATTAAAATAGAAGAAAGAAACAGACTTGAGGGAAACAAAGATAACTTCTAGAAATTAAAAAAAGTCAAGTAATGGAAATTAGAAACAGTGGACAACTTAAATAAAATATTAGACACAACTGAAGAGAGAATTAGAAAAATCAGAAGGCAGGTCCAAAGAAAGTATCCAGAATGCAGCAAAAAGAGTCAAAGAAGTGGCAAATATGTAAGAGATATAAATATTTATGGAGGACACGTGGTAAATGTATAGCTAAAAGCATGAGAATGACAAATATTAAATTTAGGGCAATAGTTACCTGTGGGATGGAGTGAAGCATTGAATCATGGGGGGCAAAAAAGGTTTTTAATTAATTAATTAACTGTGATTAATATGTACATTGGGTTCTTAGACCCAATTTTCATATATGTGTGGGGAATGCTTCCCCATACCTCCAACAAACAGTGCTCTGTGATACCACTTGGTGTCTTAAAATTCCACTCAGTTCTGACACTATCTACTTGGAGACAGCATCAGATCCCACAGGTTAATGGATCAGTCCTAGAAGACTGACCCCATACCATTTCAGATCTAGCTGCAAGCTTAGCTTGTCACCTGTGTTTCTGACCAACCAGCTCTAGAGCAGAGGTCTTAAGGTTCAATTGATTTGTTAGTGTGGCTCACAGAACTCAGAGAAACTTTTACTTACTAGATTACCAGTTTATTATAAAAGGATACAGCTCAGAAACAGCCAGATGGAAGAGATGCAGAGGGCAAGGCATGCATGGGGAGAGAGTAGAGAGCTTCCATGACTCTCCAGGCTCACAATATCACAATATATAAAAGGATAGAGTATAAAACACAGACTACATATATGAACAGATGAGGAATTTCATCAGAGAGATGGAAATTATAAGAAAGAGCCAAACAGATACTATAAAATTAAAAATACAGTGTCAGAGATGAATTCCTACCATTAGCTCATGAGTATACATCACACAGCCAAGTGTGGAATCATTAAATTTGAAAATAAGTAAATAGAAATTTCCCATATTAAAACACAAAGAGGGGCACCTGGCTGGCTCAGTCAGTGGAGCATGCAACTCTTGATCTCAGGGTTGTAAGTTCTGGCCCCACGTTGGGTGTAGAGATTAAAAACAATAATAAAATCTTTAAACACACACAAAGAGAAAGTGGGAGGAAAAAAAAGAACAAAACATCAAAGAGCTCTAGGACAATACCAAAAGAGAAGAAGAAATCTTGAAGGCATCCACATGAAAAAGACATGTTCCATACAGAACAAAGATAAGAATTTCTTCAGAGTCTAATTAGAAAGCATACAATTCAAAAAACAACAGAATGGCATCTTTAAAATACTAAAAGAAAAATCTATCAAACCTACCAATGTTTTAAGAAAGCATCTTTAAAAATCAAAGTGAAATAAACACTTGCTCAGATAAACAAAAACTGAGAGAGATTAACCAACCACAGACACGCACTACCAGAAATATTAAGAAAATTTCTTCAAGCCAGTGATTGGGAGAGCAGAGAGAAACCTGATGTACGCAAGGGAAAAAATGGCTCTAGAAATTATTCTAGAGAGAAGCTCAATATAAAAAGCTTTACAAGATAATCAACTGTCTAGAGCAGACACCATCGCAATGCACTGGGGGTTCTTCACACATGTAGAGGTAAAGGAGACAGCAGCCCCTCAGATGATGTGACGTGGAAGTACACTGCTACAGAGTCCCAACACCACAGAGGAACGGCATAATAGCATTTGGAGGTAGATCGTGTTCTACTAAAGGTGTAAATTATAAACTCTTCACCAATCCACTTTGAAAAGATGTGTAACTGATGAGGCCAAAAGTAGAGATGAAACGGGATAATTAAAAATGCTAAACCTGAAAAGAAGAGAAAGAGAAAAAAAGAACGGATGGCACAAATATAACACAACCAGCAAATGGTATTTTACATTTAAGTACATCAACAACTTCCATTAAATGCCAAAGTTCCAAACATCGAAATCAAAAGACAGAGATTTTTAAATTGGATAAAAAAGCAAGACCCAACTATCTGCTATCTACCAGAAATCCCACATTAAATAGAAAAACATAGATAGGTTAAGAGTAAACAGGTGGAAAAATATACCCTACAAACTCTAATCAAATAAAGTTGGAATGGCTATGTTAATATTTAAAAATGTATATTTCAGAGCAAGGTATAATTCCAAGGATAAAGAAGGACAGTACATAATAATAAAAGGGTTGGTTCTCCAAGAAAACTTAAGAATCCTAAATGTGTAAGCACCTAACAACAAAGTTTCAAAACACCTGAAACAAAAAACTGAAAGAACTGCAGGGAGAAATGGACAAATCCACATGTTTTGTTATCATGAGACTTCAGCTTCTCAGCAATTGAGCATGTAGACATAAAATCATTAAGGATATAAAGGGCCCAACAATACTGCCAACCAAGTTGACCTAGTGAATATTTATTAAACACCCCACTCAGCAATAGTAAAATACACATTCTTTTCAAGTGCATATAGAATATATATAAAAAAGACCATGTTCTACACCATAAAATAAACTTCAACAAATTTGAAGGCATTGAAATAATACAATATGTTCTCTGACTACCCTGAAATTAAATTAGACATTAATAACAAAAGTATAGATGGAAACACCCCACATATTTGGAAATTACCCAACCCACTTCTAAATAATCCATGGTTCAACAAAAGAAGTGCCAAGAGAAATTAGAAAATATTTTGAACAAAGAAGACAATATGTCAAAATAGGTGGGACACAGCTGAAGTAGCATTTTGGGGGACAATTATATCATTAAATGCTTATATTCACAAGGAAGAAAATACTGAAATCAATTAAGTTTTCACCTTAAACTAGAAAAGAAGAGCAAATTAAACCCAAAATGGGTGAATAAAAAGAAATAATTGAAAATACAAGCAAAAAACAATGAAATAGAAAATAGAAAACAATATAAAAAACACAATGAAACCAAAAGCTGCTTCTTTGGGAAGAGCAACAAAATTGACAAACTCTAGGGGTTTCTGGGTGTCTCAGTCAGTTGAGCGTCAGACTTGTGATTTCAGCTCAGGTCATGATCTCATGGGTCGTGGGATTGAGCCACATGTCGGACTCTGGGCTCGGCCTGGAGTCTGCTTGAGATTCTCTGCCTCTCCCTCTGTCCCTCCCCCCACTCACATGCTCTCTCTCTTTAAAATAAATAAATAATAACATCTTTTTAAAAAAATTTATATACTCAGGGTGCCTGGGTGGCTCAGTTGTTTGGCATCTGCCTTTGGCTTAGGTCATGATCTCAGGGTCCTGGAATTGAGCCCCACATTGGGCTCCCTGCTCAGCAGGGAGCCTGCTTCTCCCTCACCCTCTGCCTGCCACTCCCCCTGTTTGTGCTCTCTCTCTATATATCTCTATCTGTCAAATAATAAATAATTAAAAAAAAACTGATAAACTCTAGCCCAATCAGTAAAATAAAAAAGAAAGAAAAGACACAAAATACCAATATTAGAAATGAGAGAATTGTTACAGATCTTACAGCCACTAAAAAGATTATAAGGGAATAACACAACTTTGTACCAATAAATTTGATGACTCAGACGAAATGGTCAAATTCCTTAAAAGACTTAACTACAAAAGCTCATTCAAGAAGAAATAGAGAACCCAAATAGTCCTATAGCTGTCAAAGAAACTGAATTTGCAGTTTGAAAACTTAGAACAAAGAAAACTCCAAGACCAAATTCTTCATTGCAAATTCTACCAAATATTTAAGAAAGAAATACTGTCAATTCCATGGACTCTTCCAGAAAATAGAAGGAGAGTACTCTTTCCAATTCATTTTATAAGGCCAGCATAATCTTGATATCAGAATTAGAAAAAACCATTACAAGAAAACTATAAACCAATATCTCTCAAGAACCAAGATGCAAAAATATTCTCAATATCCTCAATATCAACAATCCTCAAATAGCAAAATATTAACAAATCAAATCTGGAAATATAAAAGAAATAAAAAGATTATGGTCATGTGAGATTTATCCCAGAAATACAAGGTTGGTTCAGTGTTCAAAACCAATTCGTGGGGCGCCTGGGTGGCTCAGTTGGTTAAGCGACTGCCTTCGGCTC
>NW_027728808.1:0-314 GCF_054177405.1 Leptonychotes weddellii | reverse complement strand
CCCCAGCTGCTCACGGACTTGGAAGTCTCCCCCAGTGCGAGCCCTCCCTCAGCCCCACGTAGAATCAGTCGTGGAACTCCACTGATCCATCATGCTGAACATGAAGTGTTCTCTCCTTCTCCCCTGCATGCCACTGCCGAGGCTGGGGTCCATGCTGTTTCTCTCTGACGGGTATCACAGGGCTCTCTCGATTATGTTCTTTGCTTCCTCCCCTGGCCCCACAGTCTGCAGGGTCATGTTATTAAAGTATGCCCTGATTGTGTTCTTTTCCTGCTGAAAATCATTTATTGCTTTCTGAGGCCTTCTGGACAATG
>NW_027728807.1:0-314 GCF_054177405.1 Leptonychotes weddellii | reverse complement strand
TGTGAGGGTCCGCATGGGCATCTAGATGCTTCCCCCAGAGGGACAGGAAACAGGCGGGAAGGGGACAGAAGGACCTGGGAGCAGGCAGGGCTTCTTAAGGGGGTGGGAATGGAGCTGGCCTTCAGGAGGGCCCAGGGACTAGAGGGGTAGAGAGAGGTCCTGGGGGAGGGGGGTGTCTCCCAGCACCCCCTCTGGCTGCCCCACCCACATCCCACGCTCAGGCTGGGCCAGGGCCCCTGGAGCCAAAAATAAACCAGGCAGAGACTCCTGAGAAATTAGGCTGAGAGTTAATAGAAAGGGAATTCTGTCCATCC
>NW_027728806.1:0-314 GCF_054177405.1 Leptonychotes weddellii | reverse complement strand
TTTTAAAGATTTTATTTATATGACAGAGAGAGACACAGAGAGGGAACACAAGCAGGGGGAGTGGGAGAGGGAGAAGCAGGCTTCCCGCAGAGCAGGGAGCCCGATGTGGGGCTCCATCCCAGGACGCCGGGACCATGACCTGAGCCGAAGGCAGACGCCCAACGACTGAGCCACCCAGGTGCCCCAGGCATATCCCATTTCTTATTAGCACTTTGCCTAGGGGAAGGCGCCATGAAACCAATAGCTAATGTCAAAGAAGGAGGCTGCTTTATGTTTTTACTTTCAAGTTTTATTTAAGAGTTGAGTTTCATGAG
>NW_027728805.1:0-314 GCF_054177405.1 Leptonychotes weddellii | reverse complement strand
GCTACCTAGACCATGGACCCGTCCATGAAGAATTTCCAGTTAAACATTCCCAGTACTTTAAAACGCAATTCACGCTTTCCAGGCATGACCAACATTGCCTTGTAGTTGAAGCCTATCAGCAGATCTGACCATGAAAAGACTACAGCCTCCAAAGTGAGATTACTGCATCTTCATCTCCTGGGAGACAATTTAGTGGTTGAGAAGCAAAGATGGCTGCCCTCAAATTAATCCCCAGTGGCCCAATAATGAGCTGGGCTTGGGAATTTCTCTCAAACTGCCATTTGAAAACGTTGATCTTCCAGCAAATAGCTATG
>NW_027728804.1:0-314 GCF_054177405.1 Leptonychotes weddellii | reverse complement strand
GTTTAATCTAATAGTTAGCATCTTTAAAATACCATAGAATAGTAAATCAGCCTCTGCTTTTTAGAATGCAGACTTCAGTCTTCAAATTATCATTTTCAGCAACCAAATAGATTTATTGCTTCTTAAACGCTTAATATTATGATTATTACATGGAATAATTTGGTCTTTCACATAATAAAACTAGGTTTGGGACTTAAACCTATCATATGGTGACCCATTGCTCTTATTGGTTTATTCCAAAGAGATGAATAATTACAAGATCTAAAAAAAAGTTCATCATTAAAAATAAGTATCTGGATTATAATATTATGAAT
>NW_027728803.1:0-314 GCF_054177405.1 Leptonychotes weddellii | reverse complement strand
TATATGTCTCAAAACTTGTCAAAGTAGACACTTCAAAATATGCAGGTTAGTTCATATCGATTATACCTTACTAAAGTTGCTCAAAAAGAAACACATTCCTACAAAAAAAAAAAAGAGAAAATGTAAAAATATTACCTAGTGAGCATTATGATTTTTACTGTTGGAATTCCCAAAGGCATTTGGTTAAATGGTACTTTTTCAGTGAAACATTCCAAGATGTCCTCTTTGGTATGAAAAGAACGAAAAAACAAAACTCCTAAGACACTGATCCCTTGAAATTTTTTCAAGGGATCAGATAACATACCCCACTTCTT
>NW_027728802.1:0-314 GCF_054177405.1 Leptonychotes weddellii | reverse complement strand
CGTGTGTTTGGGGGACTTGTGTGGTCTGGGTGAACCTCACAGAGAAGCTAAAGTTTATATAGGACTACAAATTGGAAAGAAAGGGAGAGGTCGCCGCAAAGGTGTGTGACGTGCGAATTCTACAGTATATCATGAAGATTATCTAAAGACTTTGGTTGGCCTTTGTTACTGGTTATGTCTCTTTGGGAAGATTTTTTTTATTATGTTAATCACCATACATTACATCATCTTTGGGAAGATTTTTGGGGGTTTTCTGTTGTTTTGATTGCTTGGTTTAACTTTTATTGTTTTTCTTCTCTTGAATGTTTTATACT
>NW_027728801.1:0-314 GCF_054177405.1 Leptonychotes weddellii | reverse complement strand
CCAAGAAGGGAAGGAAAAGTATTTAAGGCAGAGGGAATAGCATATGCAAAGACCTTGCAAGTGTGAAGGGCAGGCCTACATGGTGGGGGGCAAAGAGTTTGGGGGAGTGTGTTGGTAGATGTAGCTGGAGGCAGGCAGGGCTTGGAAGCAGGTTAAGGAGTTTGGTTGTTTTCTAACAGATAGACAGATCCTTTAAAGGTTTTAATCAGGGAGATTGACTCAACCAGATTTGCCTTTAGAAAAGTTCACTTTAACAAAGGGGAGACCAGGGAGGAGGCAGAAAGGCCATTTAGGAGGCTTAATTTTTTTTTTTT
>NW_027728800.1:0-314 GCF_054177405.1 Leptonychotes weddellii | reverse complement strand
TCCGCCCCCCCACCCCCCAGAATTATGTAACACTTTTAAATTAACTTTTAAGGTACAAACAGGATATTAAACCTCTTAATATATCTTAAGTGATGTCAGTTTGAGTTTCAGGGCGTTTTAGGAGAAAGAATTGGAAAGAGTAGCAAAGCCACAAAAGATGGGATTGGGGAAAAGTCTCAGTACATTCTGAAATGAATGTTGAACCCCTGGCTCTGGACTGGGCCAATTCTTTACTGACCTGAAGACTTAGGACCGTCACTCCCCTTAAAATGCCCATAAAGTAATAAACTGAATTGCTTTACTCTTCTTTAATA
>NW_027728799.1:0-314 GCF_054177405.1 Leptonychotes weddellii | reverse complement strand
GACAGGGTTTCGAAAGCTGGGTTCCAGATACAATAGCTTAATTTGGAATTCTGACTGAAAATCTGAGGACGTTGCAGAAGCAATAAAGGGAGGTGCACAAGCAATTGTTGTTGGCGGCTTGATTTGCCGACACTACAAATGTCACTGAGCACGTTGGGCAGCACCGAGGCCCACCCTGAGAACATGTAAATTCCAAAAGCATATTAATTAATTCGAAGAAAAGGGTCAGCAAACTAACCGTGAGATCTCAGAAGGGTCATGGGCACTCTATCTCCATCATTTTTTAATAAAAGAAGAGGTAGGAGGGGCGCCTG
>NW_027728798.1:0-5054 GCF_054177405.1 Leptonychotes weddellii | reverse complement strand
TATCTTATGGTTTTGGGTGCAATTGTAAATGGGATCGACTCCTTAATTTCTCTTTCTTCTGTCTTGTTGTTGGTGTATAGGAATGCCACTGATTTCTGTGCATTGATTTTATATCCTGCCACAGGGTCAGGATTCTTAATATTCTCTTAAGATTTCCTGCAGAAAAAAATTTGTCAAATTACTGTGTGTATAATTACTGTTAATACAAAAAGGAATCATACTGTGCACATGGTTTGTAGTTACTCTTTTGTTGAACAATATATGCCGGTAACCTCTATAACAACACACCGGGAATGATCTTTTTCTTTTTATCAGCTTTGTAATATTCTGTTTTATGGCTATAACATCATTTATTTCGCTAGTTTATTTCCCACTGTTGTACCTTTGGTTTGTTCTCCAATAGTGTTTGTTGTTGCCATGTTGTTTTTGCTTTGAAAATTAATGTTGGCAGGAATAGTCATTGGCATTTTCCTTCTAGTGTAACTCCAAAATAAATATTAAGCAGTGAGTTTGCTGGTAAGGCAAATGAGCATGTTATATTTTGTAAGATTTTGCTCACTTACTCTCCATGTCATATTGATCAGTGTAGGGGAAGAACCATTTCCAGCAGACACCCCACCAATATTGAATGCCCATTAATCTGATAGATGAAAAATTGTATCTCATGTTTTTATTTTAATATCTTCTTTATAAGTGAGATTACACATCTTGTTTACTGGTATGCATATACTAGTAAACTGAAATCGGCTAAAAACAATGTACCACTGATGCACTGAAAACAGTTAAAAAACAATAGCTTTTTTGAAAAAGCAAATCATATATAGAGACAGGATTACATAGACAACGGTAAGACCCTTTTAGAGAAAAATGTATTTTAATCACAGATCCCAGAATTTTAGAAACGCTCATTCAACATTAAAGGGGTGATACTCTCTTTATAAACCACCCTAACATATTTATCTACATTATTATGTAATGATCTTTCTTAGGCAGCACTTTATTACCCTGGTTTACTTTGTTACATATATGGAATAAATTAACTTTCACCTTACTCTGTTCTGCAAATCACATTCCTATCCCGGTGGCCCGTCTTAGTGGGGAGTTAATGTACTGTAGGCGGACATTCTGGAACCTCCACTAATCTCTTCGTGTGCAGCATCACCATCATGGAGACCAAAAGGCAAAATGAAGCCTTCAGATCATGTAGCAGTACTTCCATTAGCTCAGAGTGCTGCCCTCCCCCGCCCATTCCAATTTTCCTGGTTTTCTGCTTATCCGTCTTTCCATTCTCGTTGGAACCAGCATTTGTAGCCTGTGGGTTTGTGGAGTGCTGAGTGTTGAAGCACAACAGATGTGTTTCTGAAATATGTCTTAATCCATCCAGGTTTAGGGGACAAAGTCATTCATCTCTTATCTGGTATAGAGGAATTTCCAGGCACTTCCCCAGGTAATGAGTTTGATTCAAATGATGTGGTGACAGCAGAAGTAGGCAGATTATTTCCCTGTTGTCACCACCTTGAGGGATCCCATGCTCTAAGGAAAGTCCACAAGCTCAGTACCCCAGCCCTGTTCCTCCTCACCACCCCTATACCATTTCCAGGGGTCAGAGACCAGGCAGAAAGGCACCCTGTGCCCTCTTTATTGTTATAGATATATTATGAAGGGTGACAGCCTTACCCCACCCTCCACGAAGTAGATACATTGGGAACTATATTTTCAAGGAAGGAAACGAGATGAAACCAGACTCTGTGGCCCAAACCTTTTGTGTTTTATGAAGAGTGGTTACATTTGTGCTATTTTTTTCAGTGAGTGCATTTTCCAACCCAAACATCAAGGACATATGATTAGATAAGGTACAGTAAATTAACAGAATTAATGGACCAGAGTATTGCAATATTCACACACAAAATTTTGCGATATTCACAAATAAAATCTCCTGAGTAGAGAAGAACCAATCTGTGTTTCTTTCCTCCCTCCCTCCTTCTCTCCCTCTCTTCCTCTCTTTTGGTCCTTTCAAAATCAAGGTGCTGTTTATAAGAGATTATTCTATCTGCTTCTCCCTGACAACTTCATCCTTTTAAACTCACTCTCTTTCATGACCTCATTGCCCTTCTATATGAATCCGTTAAGAGCAGAGACTAAATGCATTTAGAGAATGTTTATCTCTGTTATATGGATAATATATTGTGCATATTATCATATGGTGTGGTCTCAGTGTGGCCCTGGGTAGCCCTGGGACAGGACATCTCCTGCTCAGTCTCCATTCTAGCTGTGCTTGCCAAGGAGTCTGGCCGGTGATGAGGCACCAGATGATTGTTCAGGTCAGCTCCAAGGAGTTGCATTTTCCACAGACTTGCTCAGGGACCCGAAAGAGTAATCTGAGGCAGGAATCAAGGCTGACTTTCTAATTGTAGATCCTATCTACTACACCAAGACTATACTAAGGAGAGAGGTGAAAGATGCCCTGCTGTCTCTCTGGCAACACTTGTCCGTGGAGAACTCTGAATATCAGAGCACTGAGCCTATGAAGCACAAGTCTGTCCCTCCTTAGACACAGGTCTCCCTGTATTCTGATGTCTCTCGGGGGCCCACGTGTCCTCTGTAGCGAGGCCCGAACAACTTGACAACAAGGGTTTTGAGCCTTCCACACCTTCTGTGCCCTAAGGAACCAAGCCTTAGTAAAGTCGTGTTGAGAACCTTCCTGTCTCCCTAGGCTATGACCGCAGCCGCTCGGGTCCAACACCAGGGAAACCAAAATCATGGAAACTACATCACCGGTTTTGTGTCAATGGAAGAATAACGTCTATCCCACTAAATTATAATGATGCATTGAAACTTCATTAGTTTTGTGGGGTGAGAGCCCTAAGGATAATATCATGTTTCATGTTGGTGCAGATTGCAAAGCTATTATTTTAAAAATTAAGTTAACAGCTTGAAGGGAACATCTATCTTTAAAAGGGGATTTGTGCTTCCTCCAAGTTTGAGAAACACAGCCTTCATTAATATGGCCATCCATTTTTTTTTTTCACCCATGTATGTCTTGCTTGCCTGGCTAGATGACGAGATTCCTGAGGGCAGATGCCAGGACTCACATGAGTTTTGAAGTCCTCAACCACCAAAGAACGTTAGGGATGTTCAAACGACATTGTCTGGGTTTTTTCCTTTGCTCTGTGGTTGTTCAAAGCTGGAGGGGGTTGTGTATGGGGGGCAGGAAGTGGACACACATATCAACTCTGTCGTGTCTGTTCTTGGGGTCATGTGGCTCCGACCCCATGGATCCTTGGTGGTGTTTTGATGTGCCTGCTCCTGCCATGGGACGCATGCTCGGCACATCCTCAAAGCATCAGCCAGCCTCTTGCCCGTGTCACCTTCCATTCTGATGCTCTTCGATTGTGGTTGTGCTATTTTATTGCTGCTGATAGCACTAATATCTCCACATAAAGAGCTTTCTTTGTTTCCATCCTTTTATCCTTTTGTATTTCTCTACAGCAGTGCTGACCTTTTAGCTTGCATGCTTTGCCAAGCTCGAGAGGAAACCCAATCTGTCCTTCCATTTACCTGGTGATCGCTGCTCTCTGCCATTTCTCTCTCCCCCTCCTCCCTTCTCCCTTGCAACCCTCTTTTCCTTCTCCAGCCTTTTGATTTCATCTTCTCCCCTGGAGCACATTTGGAGCCTCACTAGCCAAAGAGAACAGGGCACGCCTGACACCAAGTTTGAGATTTATCCGAAACCTTTCATTGCTAAATGATGGGAGATGCGTCATCCATACATTTGTCTGAGGAAGAGACACAGGTGGAGAAAATGTGTGTATATATGTATTGATGGACTTTTCCACTGTTGTCTACTCTGTGAAAAAGACAAAAGGGGAGAAAGAAAGGAGGGAGAAAGATACAGGAAGACAAATAAAAGTGGGGATGGATGACTGCGCAGGCTTTTGGCTGCCTCCCTAGGAGATGAAGAAGAAGCCAGTTCATCTTGCCTCCGTTCAAAATTAGAGTTAAAACATTTAGTACCCTATGGAATGGAAAGTGCAGAAAATTCAATCCTATGTTTCACTTCAGACCCAGGTTATTATTAACACTGAGGAGCAGGGCAGCCAGAACCACCGAGGGTCCAGGAGAGGGCAAGCCTTTTCTTCGGGGTTTGGAGCGACCAAAAAAATAAAGGAAAGTGGCACAAAAAATGTCAAAATCCCAGAACAAATCCAGTGGCCTGTCTTCTCCAAGAGGCAGTGGGCACTGATGCCATTTCTTTCTTTTTTTTTTTAAGATTTTATTTATTTATTTGATATATAGAGAGAGAGCATGAACAGGGAGAGGGGCAGAGGGAGAAGCAGGCTCCCCGCTGAGCAGGGACCCCCCCCCCCCAACGCGGGGCTCCGTCCCAGGACCCTGGGATCATGACCTGAGCCTAAGGCAGACGCTTCATCGACTGGGCCACCCAGGCGCCCTTCATCAATGCCATTTCTTAAAGACCATTTATGTTTTTAGAGATGAAGTACCATTGGTTTTAGATTGACCTCAAAAACCCCCTCTTCTAGGTACAGGTATCCCCTGCTTTTTGCAAGTTCACGTTTCACCAATTTACTTTTACCAAACACCTACATTATTAGTACCTGTTTTCACTTACTGAAAGAAATTTAAAGAGGATTTTCACTTTTATTAAAAAAAAAAAAAAAGGAGAGGGGAGCAAGATGGCGTAGGAGTAGGAGACCTGGATTTCGTCTCCTCTCAGGAATTCAGCTGGATAGGGATCAAACCATTCTGAACACCTACAAACTCAACAGGACATGGAAGAAAAGAAGAGCAACAACTCTCTCATCAGAAAAGCGACCACTTTCTGGAAGGTAGGACGTGCGGAGAAGTGAATCCGAGGCGATATTCGGGAGGATAGACGGCGGGGGAGGGGCCTCCGTCGGCCGCTTCTGGCAAGTGATAGAACCAAGGAGCACAAAATCGGAACTTTTAAAAGTCTGCTCCGCTGAGGGACGTCACTCCGGTGGCTAAGCGGGGGGTGGAACCCTCCGGGACAGTGTGGTCTCAGGACCCTCGGG
>NW_027728797.1:0-314 GCF_054177405.1 Leptonychotes weddellii | reverse complement strand
TGATTATAATAGCTCTTTAATCCCCATCACCTTTTTCACCCATCCCCCATTCTACCCCCTCTGGTTACCATCAGTTTGTTCCCTGTAGTTAAGAGTCTGTTTCTTGGTTTGTCTCTCTCTCTCTCTCTCTCTCTCATTTTTTTTCCTTTGCTCATTTGTTTTGTTTTTTAAATTCCACATATGTGTGAAATCATATGGTGTTTGTCTTTCTCTGACTTATTTCACTTAGCATTATACTCCCTAGTTCCATGCGTGTCATTGCAAATGGCAAGATTTCATTCTTCTTTATGGCTGAATAATATTCCATTCTTATA
>NW_027728796.1:0-314 GCF_054177405.1 Leptonychotes weddellii | reverse complement strand
CGTCACGTTTGGGGATGGAAGAGATGAAAGCCTTCTCGCTACCTGGCCCTACAATACATCCTGCCTGGCGACAAGCAGTGCCAACGCCACGAGTCACCCTCAGCCGGGTGCCTCTGGGCCCCATGGACGCCGGCCAGCCCCAGGCCCAGGCAGGCCCACGGCGCCTCCGTCTGTCATCAGAGGACAAAAGTCTGACATCATAAGAGGTCTCTTTGCTCCACACCTGCAGGTTTTCACAGCTCAGAGCAAGGAGCACTAGTAAGACTCAGGAGGCGAGTGAGTGCCTTTCTCTTTTGTCAGAAAAGCCCCTTGTG
>NW_027728795.1:0-314 GCF_054177405.1 Leptonychotes weddellii | reverse complement strand
GGGGGGATGAGGCACATAGGCCGTCTCTGCCCACGCAGGTGACACCTAGAGCTGATTCTTCGCCATGGTCATCGTGTGGGAGCCATCTTGCAGAAAGAAGGTCCAGGCAGATGGCAGCAGGTTCTGCAGGGCTCACTGGGGTGCACAGTACAGCAGATGAAAAGGGTCGGGAAGCAGAGGAGCTTGTATTTGCTGCTAGGGCCTGTTAATCCTCTTTATGCTATTGAAAGAAAGACAGGAGTGCAACTCAATTTAAGTTACTTCAATTTGGTTGGGCCAGCCATGACCTAACGTGATCCTTTGGGCAGAAGGTC
>NW_027728794.1:0-314 GCF_054177405.1 Leptonychotes weddellii | reverse complement strand
GGCTCCCGGAGCCCCTGCTCTGGGATTCCTGGGTATTTGGCCACGGGAGGTGCACTCGGAAGACTGCGAAGCAGGAGGATGGGGATGCCGGGGTGCGTCTCCCACCCGACAGCCCCCCTCTCGGTGGTCTTCGCTCCCTGCCAGGGCCCAGCCCCCGGACTCAGGGGGGCTTCTCTCCCCCGTCCCTCCAGCCCCAGGCATGGAGCAGTGTCCCGCTGATGTGAGCGCTGGATGAACCACAGCTCCTTCAGCTGGAAACAATCCCTTGAATGGTGTCTCTTCTCTTTGAAACACCTAGAATGTTCTCCGTTTCC
>NW_027728793.1:0-314 GCF_054177405.1 Leptonychotes weddellii | reverse complement strand
CTCAGTTTGTTTCTCAGAGTCCATAGTCTCTTATGGTTCATCTCCCCCTCCGATTTCCCTACCTTCAAGCCTTTCTTGTATACTTTTGTGTTTAAGAAAGAATGCACTCCACTGATGTACTTTTTGCGTTTTAACTTGTATTTACATCCTAAAAGTTTAAAAATTTTATACAATCGGAATAGCATTTTTATTCGTAGATTCACCTTGATAGTATGCTTAGGAAGTCCTAGCATAATACAATTAATGTTAATATTCACATATTTTTTTTAGTTTTTATGGACTATTTTTACACTGAAAGACTTAATCCAGTTGGG
>NW_027728792.1:0-314 GCF_054177405.1 Leptonychotes weddellii | reverse complement strand
GAACTGCAGCGAGTCATCCATTGGGATGGTGGTATCAGAGTCCTGTGAAAGAGACGCAGGCACTGGATTAGCTCTGCTGGCTGGTCAGCTCCTGGGGTCCCACCGCATCTGGCCACTCTGCCTTTTGGCCAAGGCCAAGCCAGAGGAACAGCCAGAGGAAATGGTGCAAGAATCAGAGGAACCTAACAGAGAGGAGAAACCAAAGCCAAGACCTGGGGTGGCTTCTGTTTGCTCAGAGGAAGAGCAACTTCCCTCCGACCTGGCACTCTGCAAATGAGTCCCGCTACACAAGGCCCGTTCATTCCTGCCTCTCT
>NW_027728791.1:0-314 GCF_054177405.1 Leptonychotes weddellii | reverse complement strand
CATCGGGTTTTGCGCATTGAGTGTGAAGTCTGCTTGAAATTCTCTCTCCCTCTGCCCCTCCCTCTGCCCCTCCCTGCCATTCTCTCTCTCTCTAAAATAAATAAATCTTTAAAAAAAAGTGGCATTTCTATACACCAACAACAAGACAGAAGAAAGAGAAATTAAGGAGTCGATCCCATTTACAATTGCACCCAAAACCGTAAGATACCTGGGAATAAATCTAACCAAAGAGGCAAAGAATCTGTACTCAGAAAATTATAGAATACTCATGAAAGAAATTGAGGAAGACACAAAGAAATGGAAAAACGTTCCAT
>NW_027728790.1:0-314 GCF_054177405.1 Leptonychotes weddellii | reverse complement strand
TTAAAAAATGGGGTCCCAAGGAAGACCACCTTCTGAAATCTATCTTGCTCTTCTGCCTGGTTCATTTCACCCCCGTGCTCTGACAACCCCGGAGAACCAGTCAGAAACCAGCCCGGCATCGTTGGGATTGAGGCTCCATCAGCCCCCAGGTAAGGGGCTCAGGGTGAGGCCCCGGCGCTGGGCGCTGTCTGTCGGAAAGATTTATGTAGAGGCCGATCTGGCATCACCTTATCCTGTGGACGTAACATTAGTCTGCAGAAAAAGAGATCAGAGCTGGGTAGAATCTCTTTAAATATTAATAATAGTGATGCCTT
>NW_027728789.1:0-314 GCF_054177405.1 Leptonychotes weddellii | reverse complement strand
TGTTGACTGGTTGCACCACTTTTGATTACTATCTGATTATTCTATCAGTGCTATCAGATGAAACTGTTCCTGGTACGCAGTAGTTACCATTTCTCTCCTCATAAAATACCAACACTTTTATGGTTCGAATACCAGTTGTTCTGTTGGGATTTTATGAGCAAGTACTTGTAAAACAGTGACTGCTTCTGGCCCAGTTAAAGACTGCATTAGTTAGGGGCGCCTGGGTGGCTCACTTGTTAGGCGTCTGGCTTCGGCTCAGGTCATGATCCCAGGGTCCTGGGATCGAGCCCGGCATCAGGCTCCCTGCTCAGTGG
>NW_027728788.1:0-314 GCF_054177405.1 Leptonychotes weddellii | reverse complement strand
GGTGATGGGCATTAAGGAGGGCATGTATTGCATGGAGCACTGGGTGTTATACAAAAACAATGAATCATGGATCACCACATCAAAAACTAATGATGTATTGTATGGTGACTAACATAACATAATAAAATAAAATTTAAAAAAAAGAAAAATTATATCATATTAACAAATTCACCTTTATTTTTTAAAATATTTCTATTATTTTTTTAAAGATTTTATTTATTTATGAGAGAGAAAGAGAGAGAACACATGTACACGAGCAAGGGGGAGGGGCAGAGGCAGACGGAGAAGCAGACTGAGCTGGGAGCCTGACGCAG
>NW_027728787.1:0-5055 GCF_054177405.1 Leptonychotes weddellii | reverse complement strand
CCCCCCCCCCCCCCCCAGGAGCCGTGGAGAACATGTGATAACAAGGACAATGCAAGGATCTGGTCATTGTTCAAGAAAGCTTAGCAAAATCCCTGCCCTGCATCATCTGTCCTTGGCAGGGTGAGAAGCCTTACGGGGGTGACTGTGTCGTTTTTCATGGCCGAGTTATACTGGAGGACGGAGCGCAGTGGTTCTTTGCTGGGAAACGTGAGCAGGGGCGACTTGGTGGCTATTTCACAGACTCCCTCGTACCATTCTTCTGGCCAGAGTCCTTCAAGAAAGTGCACATGAATGAGACCACCACCTTATTCCAGAAGCACTGCGGGGCAGGTGATGCTGACCATTTCTAGAGTCGTGGGTCCTTTGTTTGAGCCAATTATCCCCCAAACGGAGCACAGAAATGAGTCTGTTTCCTAACTCGGACAGGTTTTTCCTAAGATACATAGCACTGTCAGAACCCTAAACTACATCTGGGAAGTGTAACATTTGTAATCACTTGTAGGAAGCAGCAGCTGAATTTGGACGAATTTTGAATGCATGCACATTCATAATTAGGTAGAGTCCTGCCTCACCTTTGTTTTCACTCTGCACTCTGTCTTCCCCAGGAGAGCGAATATCCCCTTACCTGAGCCCTCCACTGCAAATCCCATCAGCACGGAATAGAGCCAGAAGTCCCGGAAGAGCTTCTGCAACCGAGGCTTGGCTTCTTTGATGGGAGGCAACCTTCGGGTGAGCTGATGCACCGAGGACAGAGGGAGAAAAGGAGGTTATTTGCTCACAAGCCCTAAAACCTACAGATGTAAAATCAACCCCAGATTCATTCTTCAAGAATCAGTCAGTCATTTTGGGTTGGAAAAGACACACTGAGCAGTGACCAACATTTCTTGATCAATTCACTGGTAAATACCCATTCAGCAAACATTTATTGAATAGCTAATGTGCACCAGGCCCCATGCCTGGGAGGTGAAAAGCCCCATTCCTACAAAGGCCTTTCTGCCATGTTTGGAGGCAGGTGAGGAAATCATCACAGTATGGCAGGGTTCCGGGAGGAGGTGTCATGGGTCTCAGTGTTACCATGCAAGTAACCCTTGGCCAGGCAAAGAAGAGAGAGCAGGCTGTCCAGCCACAGGAGAATCAGGCCCAAAGCCTGGGCCTGGGGAGGGCATGGAGGGCTGGGGAGGCTGGAGCTCAGATGAACAGCTGTGACTGGAGAGACAGGGTGAGCGTGAGAAACCTCGTGGGTTGAGAAGAAATGGCTTTTAGATCTTTTCTGGCAGCAGAACTTTTCCAACAGTCATCTTGGGCAGAATCCCAAGATTTAAAATAGGCAGAGGCAGAGTTGCTTAGGTGCAGAAGTGAGAGGCTGAAGTCCCTGCATCCTTGCTCCAGATGGTGTCCTGCCCAGTGTGAAGCAGGCAGTGGCTCGTAGGTTGTGCAAAAATGTTAAATTTGTGCACAGCGCCTGCTGGACAAGTTAGTCCTCACAGAACCCCCAGAGGACGTCGAGCCCCCTTCAGTGATAATGAAGCTACAGTGAGAGGTCTCTGCAATCCAAACAGTCATGAGGGCCAAGGACACAGAGGTGGGGCACATGATGACACCACTGCTGGGAGAGTGGGACACAGCGAGAGGGGTGCCTGCACCCATGGCTGGTAGGACTGTAAACTGGTACACTATTTCCTGGAAAGCAATCTGGTAAAGTGCATCAAAAATTCTAAATAGCCCCGTCATTTCACCTAAAATCCCATCTCTAGGGGTCTAGCCAAAAAAAAAAAAAAAAAATCTGATTTAGGCACAAAAATGTTGCAACATTTGATAGAAGAGAACAATAAAGAGAAAAACACTAAATGTTTACCTGAATGGGGCACTTACATAAGTTACAATATATCAGAAATCGTATTTGCTAAGAATATTTGGAGACACAGGTAGAACTTACGTCAAGTGAAAAAAATGCAAAATGTATATAGCATGGTACAGATTTAAGGTATATGTATGTAAATACATGTGCATAGAAAAGGAGGGGAAAACTCCAGTCGCATATTAATAATGATTATTTCTGGGTAGCCAGGTTGGCAGGAGTTTCTAGTTTCTTCCTTAACGTTGACCCATACTTCCCGGAGTTCTGCCATAGATCTGTTGCTTCCACAATCACAGGGAGGGCACAGGTGCAGGGCTAGGGCTGGACCACATGCTGTGTAGAAGCGAGCAGCTTCTCCTCGAAAGCCACTAGGGTGCTGTGCCCTTGGGGAGAGTCGGTCGATATAGGGTGGGGGGTGCTGGGTGACCTGTGGGAAGGTGCTGCGGAGGTGGAGAAGCACTGCGGAGGGCAGCAGTGGTCAGAACTGTCTCAAGGTAGAAAGGACACTGTCACTAAGGTACACATGAGGGGCTTCCAGCTTGCTAGTGGCCAAAGATGGTGGGTCTGACGAAAAGGAGCTCTGGGACTGTCTCTGAGGTGGTGGATCTCCCTAGGATAAGGTCCCAAGTGATGGTGGAGGCATGACAGGGTTCCCAGACCACAGCCTTGCTTGGTGTTTAAGGTCAATGTGGCTAAGAGGATCTGGTGCCCTACAAGGAGAACTTGCCTTTGGTGGTTATGGTCAGGCTTTCAGAATGCTTCACTCCCAATCAGATCAGAGGTCCCAAGTGACTGAAAGGTCCAAAATGGTTTTGGAACAGTGAGAGAAAGTGACTGTCCAAAATCTATCTTCAATTTGTGATCCTACTACTCCTCACCCTGAGAACATCCTGCCTCCCTCCTAAGAACTAGGGCTTGGAAATGCCCTATAGGTTCTCCCTGCACTGATGACTCCATCATACCAGCTGAGATGGCTCTGGTCCCCAGGAAGGGAAGACTATGGTAGAATCACAGAAGTCCCCAGAAGTGCTCTGAAGCAACTGGAGAGAAAGACACGGTGTAGCCAGGCTGGTTAGGACTGTGTGCAGGGACACACTGCTATGCTTCAGGAGAGACAGAAAGGAGTAAGGAGGTTTCAGAGAATGGCCAGATGATGAAAGGGTCTTGTCTGTCCCCAAGACAGGGCAGGCAAAGGGTAAAGGAAAGGGTTATAAGACAACTGACCTGCTCTCCCCTAAGAAGATCAAGGTCAGAGAAAAGAAGCCTAAAATAGATGAAGGAGTCCAAAGAAACATAACAACCAAATGCAGTGTAGGAATGGATCCTAGATTTTAAAAAAGCTATCAAAGAAGTCATGGAGAAATCTGACTGGGACTGGATGTCTGATATAAGATAGAAGGACTGATTTTCCCAGATGTAACAGCGGTGCTGAGCAGCGCGGAGACACCCCCCAACACACACCATTTAGGAGACCGAGCTCCAGTGCCCAGGGCTGAAGTGTGGTGACTCTCTCTACAACTCACCTTCAAATACCTCAGGACACACCTGCAGGGTACGCGCGCACACGGAATTAAGCAGACATGTCAAAATAGTCACTGTTTTATCTAGGACATTGGTAAATGGATGTCCATTATTCAATTCTTCCAATTGCTTTGTATATTTTTCAGTTTCATAATAAAAAGTTGGGAAACATATCTAACCATAAGGCAAGCCTTGGAACTGGAAAGAAAACAATGGAGTAGGTGTGGCAGAAGGTACTGCTTTACAGTGGGGATCAAAACTATACACCTCCAGTGGGGAACAGACCCAAAAATGTCAGAATTGTCAAGAAGGGCTGAAATCCAGTTTTTTCAACAGTGGGTTACATGATCAGAAACCTAGATATGTAAGAAACATTTACTGGTTAGTTTAAAATAACCTAAGCGATATATACTCATAGAAAAGAAATTCCAGCAAAGCATATAGAGTAAAAAATGAACACTTTCCACCTGCCTCCCATTTCCGATGTTAAGAGTTGGCTGCATCTCCTTCCAGATCTTTTCTGTGAATAACTATGTATGGTGAAAGTGACAACAGCAAAGTTTTACTGAGTGTTGACTGAGTGCCGGGCGCCACTCTCTGTGCTTTCTGCACATTATCTCATCATCTCATCTAATTTCCACAGCAACCTTATGCAGCAGGTATAACTACTGTCCTCAGTTCAGAGAGAACACCAAGGGTGGGAGGTGGGATTCCCACCAACGCAGCCAGCACAGCCTCGGAGAAACCCAGAGCAGATGGTGTACGCGCAGCGGGCCTAAGGGAAGACTTCCATGCGGAAAGAGCAACCAGTGCCAAGGCT
This sequence comes from Leptonychotes weddellii, assembly GCF_054177405.1. Taxonomy (NCBI): domain Eukaryota; kingdom Metazoa; phylum Chordata; class Mammalia; order Carnivora; family Phocidae; genus Leptonychotes; species Leptonychotes weddellii. The sequence goes on along the minus strand of NW_027728787.1, from coordinate 856 downwards.
CCAAGAAGGGCCAGGCTTAGTGTGTGTGAGAACAAGGCCAAGAGCAGATCACATGGGGCTTATCAGGCCCTGGAGGAATCTGTGAGACGTAACAGCCTCTCCAGGCCTGTACGATGGTGCCCAATGCTGAAGTGCCAGTACTGAGCAGGAGCAGTGAAGGTTCTGAGAAATCAATGTGTGACCATAGCTGCTGAGTGCTGACCTGGACCCAAATCCAGCCACACCTGTCAGCTCTTAAACGCATCGGACAGCCCTTTACGGGCCAGAAATTTCTCAAAATGAGCAACACACAGACGCCCCCTATAGGCTCCTCACAAGCCTACAGAGTCCCCAGAGAGTCCTGTTTTCATTAGAGGGCCTCTGGGTAACACACACACTCTTGCGTACCAAAATCAGGGAGCAATGCTCTGTGATAAGTTGGTCTTCCAGACAATCCAGAATATTCCTATAATAATGTTTTAGATTACAGAATTTTTTTAAAAAAGATTTTATTTATTTATTTGACAGAGAGAGAGATAGCGAGAACAGGAACACAAGCAGGCGGAGTGGGAGAGGGAGAAGCAGGCTTCCTGACGAGCAGGGAGCCTGATGTGGGACTCGATCCCAGGTCCCTGGGATCATGACCTGAGCCGAAGGCAGACGCTTAACGACTGAGCCACCCAGGTGCCCTAGATTACAGAATTTAAAATAAATTTTATTTTTTTTAAAAGATTTTATTTATTTATTTGACAGAGAGAGAGACAGTGAGAGAGGGAACACAAGCAGGGGAAGTGGGAGAGGGAGAAGCAGGCTTCCCGCGGAGCAGGGAGCCCGATGCGGGGCTCGATCCCAGGACCCTGGGATCATGACCCGAGCC
>NW_027728786.1:0-314 GCF_054177405.1 Leptonychotes weddellii | reverse complement strand
TCAATGTCGGTACCACCACAGCTTCAGTTGCCAACGCAGACGCCCAGAAAACCCTAAACCACAAGATGGCAGAGACAAAAGCAGACGATCCAGCAGCTGAGAATTCCTCTGCTCCTGAGGCTGAGCAGGGTCAGGCTGAGTAAATGGCCAGTTTGCCATCTCTACCATCATCCAGCATGAAGGAATGAAGATGACATTCTAGCAATAAGAAATAAACAAAAGTTGGTACTGAAGACCTTAAGTGCTTGCTTTGTTGCCCATTGACCAGAGAAATAGAACTATCTGCATTATCTATGTAGCATGGGGTTCTTATT
>NW_027728785.1:0-314 GCF_054177405.1 Leptonychotes weddellii | reverse complement strand
CACCACTTTGTGAATAAATTGTTATTATTTCCATTTTGAAGTTGAGGAAATTCAAGGTAGTTTAAAGTCTTTTACAAAGTCATACAGCTGGTAAGCAGCAAAGCCAAGGTTTAAACCCAGGTTTCCTCATACTAAATCTCCTCTTCTTTTATTAATCTCCGAGGTCATTCATATTTTTTTCACTTCTGTATCCAGCAGTCTTTTCCCTTTTATTTATTTTTTTGTTGGTATTAATGAAAGCTTTGAAAATTGTGCCCCATGTAACTTCTTCTTTTTATACTTTTCTTGACTTATATGATCTTTTTTTTTTTTTT
>NW_027728784.1:0-314 GCF_054177405.1 Leptonychotes weddellii | reverse complement strand
TGCACGGCCTGAAGCCACCAGCTGACCACAGCAATACCTGGCCCCCCCGCCCTCACCACCTCTCCCAGGTGGGCCAAAATCACAGGCTGAACATCCAAACAGCCCATTCATGGGGGTGGGGAACGTGCTTGTCAAGACAACCCAGTCATTAAAGCCCAAGGTCCTTGGTCTCCCTTGGAAAGCAGAGCGGAACATCTGAGGGAAGCGGTCTCTCTCCTCTCCAGGTCCTGCGGGCATGAAGGGAGAAATGGGAAACCAGGGCCTGGTAGGCCCCCAGGGTCCACCGGGACTGAAAGGCCAAAAGGGAGAGCAGG
>NW_027728783.1:0-314 GCF_054177405.1 Leptonychotes weddellii | reverse complement strand
CCTGATTTTGCATTTATTTGACCCTTAAAGAATGTAACTATAAATTTTCCCATCCAACTCTAAAGAATCTTGTATTCTAGGAGTGCCTGGCTGGCTCAGTCAATGGAGCATACGACTCTTGATCTCAGGGTTGTAAGTTCGAGGCCCACGGTGGGTGTAGAGACTACTTAAAAAATAAAATCTTTAAAAAAAAAAAAAAGGAAAGAAAGAAAGAATCCTGCATTCTTTTCATATGCTTTTTATGCCTTGGGACTGCACAATCCTCATGGATATTAAACTTTCATCTAATTGCATTCCAGTTATCTCTCAGAGCT
>NW_027728782.1:0-314 GCF_054177405.1 Leptonychotes weddellii | reverse complement strand
CTTAGCCTAGAGATCTTAGGCTGCATTTTATTGTTAGTGGTACATGAATGTTGTTCTCTGTGTATTTATTCTAGCCATTATTATAGACTTCGATATGACTGCTTAATTTCAGCCTTTTTTTTTTTATTATGTTCCGTTAGCCACTGTATAGTAAGTACATCATTAGTTTTTGATGTAGTGTTCAATGATTCATTAGTTACGTATAACACCCAGTGCTCATCACAACACATGCCCTACTTAATACCCATCACCCTGTTACCCCCTCCCCTCTGAAACCCTCAGTTTGTTTCCCTGGGGTCCATAGTCTCTCATGG
>NW_027728781.1:0-314 GCF_054177405.1 Leptonychotes weddellii | reverse complement strand
GGAGATCAAGCCCATGACCCGGAGATCAAGAGTCACACATTCCACTGAGTCAACAATAAAATATTTTTAATTAAGATATGTACAATGATTTTTTTAGACATCATGTTGTTGAACACTTAACAGACTACTACATAAAAGTGTAAACTTTTACATGTTTAGGAAAACAAAAATTTCATTTGACTCACTTCACTGTGATACTCTTTATTATGGTGGTCTGGAACAGAACTCGCAATATCTCTGAGGTAGGCCTGTATGTACAAATATTAATTCATTATGCAGTACACCTGAAACTAATATAATGTTGTATGTCATTT
>NW_027728780.1:0-314 GCF_054177405.1 Leptonychotes weddellii | reverse complement strand
TATTTCCCAAGTTAAAAACTTTATAAAAATGTTTTCATCTAACAGGTGAGCGGGGTGTAACAGTATAAAGTTGCAGTTATAAGATGAGTAAGTCCTGGGGAATGTGACGGACAGCGTGGTGACCACAGTTAATAATACTGTATCATATACTTGACACCTGCTGAAGGAGGAGATCTGAAACCATAAAAAGATGAGTCATGGTGATGGGGCACCTGGGTGGCTCATTTGGTTAAGCGTCTGACTCTTGATTTCGGCTCGTCATGATCTCAGGGTCGTGAGATCGAGCCCCGTGTCGGGCTCCATGCTCAGCACAG
>NW_027728779.1:0-314 GCF_054177405.1 Leptonychotes weddellii | reverse complement strand
TTTTTATTGCATGTCTCATCTCAACTCTGCTTGCCAAACAACATAAGATTAATCCGAACAGTTCTCCATGAGGTAAGTGAGTGCAGATCTGACAATAAGCATGATTGTCCCCAGCGCCTGGCTTCAGGAATTGCAAAAGGGAAAGGTGAAATGAGTTTCATGAAGCAGACATAAAGAGAGTTGTGTTCAGTTATAAAGCAACTGTGCGGTGCGTAGAGCAATTTATAAGTTAACAATGAAGGGAGATTGTGGATCAGCAGTTCTGTACGCAGAAGGTTGGCATTTTGAGACACCTTTCCAAGTACACATGTCAG
>NW_027728778.1:0-314 GCF_054177405.1 Leptonychotes weddellii | reverse complement strand
GTAAACTTGGTCTTGGCCGGCTGTTCTTGCTGATCTTCTGGGGGCGGGGCCTGTTGCCGTGGTTTCCAAATGTCTTTGCCGGAGGTGGAATTGCCCCGCCCTTGCCTGGTCCGGGCTAAGTAATCTGCTCAGGTTTGCTCTCAGGAGCTTTTGTTCCCTGCAAGCTTTCCCTACATCTTTGGAGGCCTAGAGTGAAAATGACAGCCTCCCAATCTCCGCCCCATAGAAGCCGAGAACTCAGGGCCCCACTCCTCAGTGAACCCCCAGAGAAAAGCCATCAGTCACTCCCGTCTCCCCAGTCTCTGGCTGCACTC
>NW_027728777.1:0-314 GCF_054177405.1 Leptonychotes weddellii | reverse complement strand
TGCTGTTACTCAGGGAACCCTGTTTGGGCAGAGTTGCCCTGCCGCCTTGTGTTGGGGGATGGGCTCAGCGGGAATCAGTCTTTGGGGCTTTTGTTCCTTGGCGGCTTTCCCTGGCGGCTTTCTGCACATCTTCCGCAAGTCAGAACAGAAAAGACTGTTTCCAACCCTCTGCCTCAGAGCAGAGAGATCGCAGTCTGTTGTTCAGTGAGCTCTCCAGGCCACACCATCTCCGTTTGTGTCCGTGCTGCTATAAACTGCAGCAGCCTGGGTTGTGTGCCCCCCGCAGCACTCCCAGTCCTGCCTGCAGTTCGGAG
>NW_027728776.1:0-5055 GCF_054177405.1 Leptonychotes weddellii | reverse complement strand
TTTTTTTTTTTAAAGATTTTATTTATTTATTTATTGGAGAGCGAGCGAGAGAGAAACAGCATGAGAGAGGAGAGGGTCAGAGGGAGAAGCAGGCTCCCCGCTGAGCCGGGAACCCGATGTGGGACTCGATCCCAGGACCCTGGGATCATGACCTGAGCCGAAGGCAGTCGCTTAACCAACTGAGCCACCCAGGCGCCCCAGCATGATGTCTTTAAGATTCATCTGTGTTGTTGCTTGTCGAACTTTTAATGACCTAGCCCATCTGTCTTTGTGATCTCTTTTCACTTTGCTCCTTGCTTTCTGTGCATTAGTGATACATCCTTTCTTTCTATTCTGTGGGCTGTCAATGCCCCATCTCACCTCACAGTTTTTTCTCATGCCTGTTCCCTCTGCCAAGAATGCTCTTGCCCCTTCCTTGACTGGTTAATTTCCACTCATTCTTCAGAGTTCAACTAAGATATCACTTCTTTAGGGTATATTGCCTTCATTTCCCAGAATCTCTTTAATCTCTGTGTTACAAGATTTCCTAGTGCCATGTGACTTTTCTTTGTACTACTTAGAATAGTTTTCTATTTTTTTTTATTTTTGAGAGAGAGCGAGCGAGCGAGAGAGAGCATGCAAGTGGGGGTGGGGATGAAGGGCAAAGGGAGAAGGAGAGAGAGAATCCCAAGTAGGCTCCACACTCAGCACCGAGCCACATGGGGCTCAATCTCACGACTGTGAGATCATGACCTGAGCCAAAATCAAGAGTTAGTTGCTTGACCAACCGACTGAGCCACCCAGGCGACTCTGTTGTACTTATAATAGTTTTAAGAGTTCCTGACACATCTATTTGAATGTTTTGGTGGACTAATATCTGTCACGATGGCAGGGATCATACCTAATGTTCAGTATTGTATCCCCAGCACCTAGTATCTAATAGGTGTTTCAGTAGATATATATATGTAATAAAGAATATTAAAATCTGTTGATTTAATGAATTTAGGTCTGGAAATTGATGGATTAAGGTCTTTCTTCCTCTAAAAATCTACTACCATGTCTAAGCCTTCCTTGACTACTTTAGTTTGCAGAGATCTTCCTTTTCTGTGAACTTAAATGTCCTTATTCATTTGCCAGATGCTTAACATTTACACAGGTAATCCTTATATCATCTGGAATGTCCTATTTTTTTATATTATTTATGCTTTATATTTACCAGTTGATCTTCTTCTAAATAGCCACTGGAGTTATTTTTCTTTCTAAATTACAGAGCTGATCAGTTGTGGAACCTCTAGGGCAGTGCTTCTTAAACTACATGTGTTGAAGGAGCCATATTTTTTTTTTCAAGTTTTTATTTAAATTCCAGTTAGTTGGGACGCCTGGGTGGCTCAGTCAGTTAAGCGTCGGACTCTTGATTTCAGCTCAGGTCATGATCTCAGGTTTGTGAGATGGAGCCCCAGCATGGAGCCCCCCTCACCTTGGGGCTCTGCACTCAGTGGGGAGTCTGCTTCCCTCCCTCTCCCTCTGCCCCTCCCCCAGCTTGCGCACTCATGTGCACACATTCTCTCTCAAATAAGTAAATCTTTTAAAAAATAAATTAAAAATAAATAAATTCCAGTTAGTTAACATACAGGATAATATTAGTTTCAGGTGTAGAATTTAGTGATTCAACGTTTACGTACAACACCTGATGTGAAGGAGCAGTATTTTTCTTTCATCTTAGACTAATAATTTTATAAATAAAATAAAAATAAATTGGGGTGCTTGGGTGGCTCAGTCATTAAGCGTCTGCCTTCGGCTCAGGTCATGATCCCAGGGTCCTGGGATCGAGCCCCGCATCGGGCTCCCTGCTCCACGGGAAGCCTGCTTCTCCATCTCCTATTCCCACTCCCCCTGCTTGTGTTCCCTCTCTTGCTGTGTCTCTCTCTGTCAAATAAATAAATAAAATCTTCAAAAATTAAATAAATAAAGTATTAGATGAAATTTTTTGAAGTCCAAGTATAAACTTCAAAATTTTATTAGATTGAATAACATAAAATTATTTTGTTAAATTGCAGTACAAAGTTTCAGAGTGCTTACTCTCAATTTCTTTACTTACTACAAACTGGTAACCTTTTGTTGATAAGGACTACACACTGAATACTAACTAGCATCACTTTAGGTCTCTGTGAAGAGAACACTAGTGAGGGGTATCAAGGTGAGGCAGAATGTATAGACTGATTCCTTGCTTCCCTTCTATCTGATAAGCTCTCTAGTTATTATATATTGTTATATTTTGCATAAAAGTGTGTTTGACGCTAGTTCTTTGACTAACAAGGGTCTGAAAACCTCTAGGCTGCAGAATATAGTCCTGGATCTTTATCTGATTCTAAGCTGGTTTTCTAATTCAGTCACTGCCTTCTGTCATATATCCATCCTATGCTTGAGCTACCTATCATTTTCCACAGGACATCATACAAGCCCTTTCACTACTTATTACTTTTCTACTTCCCTTTGCTTAGTTAGAATTTCCTAAACTTTCTTCTCTGCCTGGAATAAGATGCATGCTCCAAATTCTCAGGGAGAAGTCACCTCCTCTATGAAGGCTTTTTCAATTCCTTTAGGCAAAATTGGTCTCCACTTTTCACATACCCATACTAACTATATGTTACATTCCTTTATAATGTATTTTGCTTATCTCTGTCCACTTCTAAATTAACATGGTTCAAGTCTTACCCATCCTTTTATCCCTAGCCCAGGGACTGATACATAGAGTATTCAGTAAGTATTGATTGGATAAATGGGGGAAGTCATCAATATTTGGTACATATGTCAGAGAAGCTTTTTATTTGGTCTTGGACAAGCTGGATGATTTTCTCCTCACTAGGGAACCTATTCCTGTATGTTGAGTATGGCATATATAATAAGGGTTGAAATACGTGTCTTAGAAAATACAGGGGCACCTGGGTGGCTCAATCGGTTAAGTGTCCGACTCTTGATCTCAGCTCAGGTCTTAATCTCAGGGTGGTGAGTTGAAGCTCTGCGTTGGGCTCCACCGGGGAGCCTAGTAAAAAAAAAAAAAAAAAGGATACAAATAAAAACCTCCTGGCCCGATATCTTGTATGGATATGCCTGAAAGCCCCAGGACAGACGGTGGGAGGTGTACAGAGAAGGTTAAAACCGAATTAGCCTTGAAATTGGTTTAATTGTAAAGTTTGGAATCTGACTTTTTAAATAGCACTCTTGTTTTGTTTTATCTTAATTGCATTTGTCTGTTCCTGCAGTTTTATGAGTGACCTTTAAGTGATCTCTTACTGGCAAGAAAGACTGGCCTATGGAAAAAGTACAAGATTTGAAGTCACGTGACCTAGATATTCTAATCCTGGATTTTGCAATTACTAGCTGTGTAACTGTTACCAGTTATTTAAACTCTCTGAGTCTGGGTTTCATTTCTAATGCACAGATACTAGTATTTGCCGTTTGTACCTCGAAAGCTTGTGAGGACCAAATGAAGCAGACGATGTGAAAGTGCAGGTAAACCCCAGAAAATGTGCTGTTTGTTACCAGCTTCTTGACTTGAGAGAAGTTAAAATCTTTGTACCTCAGCTTATTCCCCTATGAAATGGGAATAATAATACCTGTGTCATTAGGCTATTGTGAGAGTAACAAGTATGTAGTGTGCGGTTCTGTGGCATTAGGTACATTCTTTTGTTGTGCAGCCGTCACCAACAACCGAACTGTTTCATCTTCCCCGGCTGAAACTCTGTCCCTGGAAACAAAAACTCCCCACACCTCCCTTCCCAACCCCGGCAACTACCGTTCTACTCTATGAATTTAACCTTTGGGAACCTCAGATAAGAGGAATCATGCAATATTTGTCCTCTTGTAACTGCATGCCCTTTTGAATTTTAAAGTACAGTAGTAATAATGATGCTAATCGTAATGATAATTTTAATGATTACTATTTACTTTTGGGGGTGGGCAGGCACATTGTTTACTTCATCTTTGCAGTGTTGGCCAACAAATGACCTATCCGTCCTCGTTTGACAGTTGAAGAAGATGAGGCTAGGGAGATTAAATCATTTATCTAAGGTCACAGGTATGTGAAGCATCAGATGCAGAATTTATTCTGTGTTTCCCTGACTAAGGCTCCTACTATGCCTACTACACCAAAAGTTGAAGTAGGCCTGACTCCAGCCCACATTGAGACAGCATCGGAAGGGGCATAACTATGTTCCATGGCCTCCTTTTCTTCCTGCATACCAGTTTACCTTGTTCAGATTTCTAAAAAATAGTGGACTCCTTTAGATTATGAGCTCTTATCCAAAAGAGCCATATCTTTTCTTATATTCCTAGCATCTAACATAGGCTTGGCATTTAGAAGTCACAAAAACGTATGTTAACAAATTGTATGCTCTCATCCTGACCCTCCTTTCCTATTCAAGTAAGTTGGTCTCTGAGATAGAGACAGCTATAAATATAGTTCCTGCTTTCAAGGAGCTTAGAGTCTAGTTGGAAATGACACATATAAAAAATTACCATCACCAAAATAGATTCTTATTAAAATCAGTTATTATACGTGCTGACTTTAAGTGGCTCATTAAAAAAAAAAAGTCATGTTGTATTTCAGTTACTTATAAGGCTTAGTTCATATAAAAAACATTTTGGGGGAAATTAACAATCATTATTTCATGAGTCAAGGAGTTGGAAGCAGTCCCTCCGAACACATGTACATATCCCCTGGTGAAATTCCCTGCCCACAACCAAGTGATGCTTGCCACTCTGTGGGGTCAGTGAAGAGTTATTGAGTCAGGCAAGGGGTCCTCCATCTGAGGATTATGTCCTTGTGTTGCATGAGCACATGAGCTACAATCCCCATATAACTAGCAAATGCCCCAACTCTTTTCCCTGGTGGACATTCCACTACGCATTCGCTCAAAGCCATTATTTCTTTTTTTTTTAAATTTTATTTTATTATGTTAATCACCATACATTACATCATTAGTTTTTGATGTAGTGTTCCATGATTCATTGTTTGCATATAACACCCAGTGCTCCATTCAATATGTGCCCTCTTTAATACCCATCACCAGGCTA
>NW_027728775.1:0-314 GCF_054177405.1 Leptonychotes weddellii | reverse complement strand
TAGGAGTCTGCAAGGACAGCAGAGGTGCTGAGGCAGGGCGGGCACAGAGGCCTCTGGGACATCTGTCCGGCTGCGCGCAAGGAAGGGAAGCCTTAGCCAAGCCCAGGGCAACCCTGGGGAGGGTCAGGGGAGTGGAGGAGCAGCGGGACTGGCTGGATACAGACTCTCACCCAGGGTCAGAATCCTGCTTCCACACTACCTTGTGTGCTTGCAAGAGAGAAGCATGCAGGTGTGCAGGGCAGAGGGGAGCCAGATCCGCACACTCGCTGAGAGAGGGGACGGGGCCTTGGGCTTGGGGTGTGAGAATCGGCGGG
>NW_027728774.1:0-314 GCF_054177405.1 Leptonychotes weddellii | reverse complement strand
TTTTTTTTAAAGATTTTTATTTATTTATTTGACAGAGAGAGACACAGCGAGAGAGGGAACACAAGCAGGGGGAGTGGGAGAGGGAGAAGCAGGCTCCCTGCAGAGCAGGGAGCCCGATGCGGGACTCGATCCCAGGACCCTGGGATCATGACCTGAGCTGAAGGCAGTCGCTTAACCAACTGAGCCACCCAGGCGCCCCCTGGGTGTCAATTTTAACACAGATCCTGTGTCCAAAAGTCCTTGACAAGTCTGAATATTCCCTTCTCCCCAGTGAATGATTACCCAGGTAAATGGCCATATGTACCTTTGAGGAA
>NW_027728773.1:0-314 GCF_054177405.1 Leptonychotes weddellii | reverse complement strand
TCTTTAAGTCGAGTTTAAAGCCCTTAGAAAACTCCAGGGAGAAAAGCTATACTGTCTATTAGCAAGAAAGGCATTAGGATATGTGTACTTATGTCTCTAGTTAGATGAAGAAGAATGAGATTTTAAAGACTCTAGGTTGTGGTCAAAGGGATCTGTGTCTTTACCTGCATACTTTGAATACTTTTTTTAAATAATAAGGTTTACATTACTCTTAAATTAAAAAAAAATATTTATGGGCTCAGAGGAGATCAGCAAGAGAGAACTGTCATAGGAAATTGGTAATTGATGATGGCTGGTTTGCCAAGTAGAACAAG
>NW_027728772.1:0-314 GCF_054177405.1 Leptonychotes weddellii | reverse complement strand
TAGGAGTCTGCAAGGACAGCAGAGGTGCTGAGGCAGGGCGGGCACAGAGGCCTCTGGGACATCTGTCCGGCTGCGCGCAAGGAAGGGAAGGCTTAGCCAAGCCCAGGGCAACCCCGGGGAGGGTCAGGGGAGTGGAGGAGCAGCGGGACTGGCTGGATACAGACTCTCACCCAGGGTCAGAATCCTGCTTCCACACTACCTTGTGTGCTTGCAAGAGAGAAGCATGCAGGTGTGCAGGGCAGAGGGGAGCCAGATCCGCACACTCGCTGAGAGAGGGGACGGGGCCTTGGGCTTGGGGTGTGAGAATCGGCGGG
>NW_027728771.1:0-314 GCF_054177405.1 Leptonychotes weddellii | reverse complement strand
GATGGCTTTTCTCTGGGGGCTCACTGAGGAACGGGGTCCCGAGTTCTTGGCTCCTCCGGGGCGGAGATTGGGAGGCCATCATTTTCACTCTCCGCCTCCAAAGCTGTACGGAAAACTTGCAGGAAACAAAAGCTCCTGAGAGCAAACCCGAGCAGATTACTTAGTCCGAACAGGGCAAGGGCGGGGCAATTCTGCCTCCAGCAAAGACATTTGGGAACCATGGCAACAGGTCCCTCCCGCAGAAGATCAGCGAGAACAGCCAGCCAAGACCAAGTTTACCGATCAACGAGAAAGGCAGAATTCCGGCGCTAGGG
>NW_027728770.1:0-314 GCF_054177405.1 Leptonychotes weddellii | reverse complement strand
TATTTCCCAAGTTAAAAACTTTATAAAAATGTTTTCATCTAACAGGTGAGCGGGGTGTAACAGTATAAAGTTGCAGTTATAAGATGAGTAAGTCCTGGGGAATGTGACGGACAGTGTGGTGACCACAGTTAATAATACTGTATCATATACTTGACACCTGCTGAAGGAGGAGATCTGAAACCATAAAAAGATGAGTCATGGTGATGGGGCACCTGGGTGGCTCATTTGGTTAAGCGTCTGACTCTTGATTTCGGCTCGTCATGATCTCAGGGTCGTGAGATCGAGCCCCGTGTCGGGCTCCATGCTCAGCACAG
>NW_027728769.1:0-314 GCF_054177405.1 Leptonychotes weddellii | reverse complement strand
TTGTGTGAACAATCCTTCCCCAATCAGGATTGGCTCATAGCCACTGAAAACTCAGATGTTTCCATTTAAAACCTGATGCATGGATATAAATGTATTAAAAAAAATAAACCTGTGACCCACCAAAGATTTCAGCATATGAGTTTACAAACACTATACAAATGGAGGCCAGAAACATTGTCTTAAAAAAAAAAAAAAAAAAAGAAACTCGAAGTCTTCCACTCAAGAAGCTATTTTGAATGTAGATTTTAGGTAATGCCTTATAGGTTATAAAGCATGCTTTTGACTTGATCAGGCACTTCTTTTTTTTTTTTTTT
>NW_027728768.1:0-314 GCF_054177405.1 Leptonychotes weddellii | reverse complement strand
TGAGAGAGAGAATGAGATAGAGAGAGCACAAGGGGGGGAGCGGGAGAGGTAGAAGCAGACTCCCCGCTGAGCAGGGGAGCCCGACACGGGACTCGATCCCGGGACTCCAGGATCATGACCTGAGCCGAAGGCAGTCGCTTAACCAACTGAGCCACCCAGGCGCCCAAAAATCAGAACTTTTAAAAGTCTGCTCCGCTGATGGACGTTGCTCCGGTGGCTGAGCGTGGGGTGGAACCCTTGTGGGACAGCGTGGTTTCAGGACCCTCGGGGTCACAGAAAGACCGGGGTGCCTGAGTGCGGCAGAGCTCCCAGGT
>NW_027728767.1:0-314 GCF_054177405.1 Leptonychotes weddellii | reverse complement strand
AGGCTTCTGTCCATGTGTCTGTGGAATGTACTGGGTGCTTTTTTCTTCCACCAGCTAGTTGGGTGGTGGGGCTTGATTATATCTTTGGTGATTCAGATTCTTTTATATATATATATTTGAGAGAGAGAGTGTGTGTGAGGGGAGGGGCAGAAGGAGAGGGAGAGAGTCTCAAGCAGACTCCCCGCTGAGCTGGGGGGGGAGACTAGGGGTTTGATCTCAAGACCCCAATACCATGACCTGAGTGAAAACCAAGAGTTGGTCTCTTAACCCACTGGGCCACCCAGGGTCCCCTTCCTGGTGATTCAGATTCTTTT
>NW_027728766.1:0-314 GCF_054177405.1 Leptonychotes weddellii | reverse complement strand
TCTTAGCCTAGAGATCTTAGGCTGCATTTTATTGTTAGTGGTACATGAATGTTGTTCTCTGTGTATTTATTCTAGCCATTATTATAGACTTCGATATGACTGCTTAATTTCAGCCTTTTTTTTTTATTATGTTCCGTTAGCCACTGTATAGTAAGTACATCATTAGTTTTTGATGTAGTGTTCAATGATTCATTAGTTACGTATAACACCCAGTGCTCATCACAACACATGCCCTACTTAATACCCATCACCCTGTTACCCCCTCCCCTCTGAAACCCTCAGTTTGTTTCCCTGGGGTCCATAGTCTCTCATGG
>NW_027728765.1:0-5055 GCF_054177405.1 Leptonychotes weddellii | reverse complement strand
TTTTTTTTTTAAGATTTTATTTATTTATTTGAGAGAGAGAGAATGAGAGACAGAGAGCATGAGAGGGAGGAGGGAGAAGCAGACTCCCTACCGAGCAGGGAGCCCGATGCGGGACTTGATCCCGGGACTCCAGGATCATGACCTGAGCCGAAGGCAGTCACTTAACCAACTGAGCCACCCAGGCGCCCAGTTCCTAGTATTCTAAATGGCAACAAGAAGTTGGTAAGATACAGAAGTAGAACCAATAAAGATTAAGTAAGGATTGACAACATATGGATAGAAAATTTCTAAAGTCAACAAAAGTGAAGAAGCAGTCAATCTTAGAGTGATTTAGTAGAAGAAGATATGGAATGTGCCTAGACAGTGATATTTATTTTCTTTAGAGTTTTGTTATATATCTCTAACATTTCTTGTAGGATTGGCATCCTGGCTAAGAGCCTTTGTTTTTATATTTATAGGTAATTTAAAAATCGTACTTTCCCCAAAATATCTCAGTTCAAATTATAAGCTGTTAAAGAAAGCTAAATTAATAAAATAAGATATTGATCATTTCAAAAGAGGAAGTTTTATAAAGTTAATGTAAAAATCTTTTTCAGCCTTATGTTTGTAAGTTATTTGACAATAGATTTGTCATGCACAGTTGTATTGAATGGGAATTGAAGCTGTTGAAATAAAACAGTAAGTTAGTTTATAATTATGCTGTGAGTGATGCCCTGAAGTTTATTTACTTGATATTTTATCTATTGTTTAATATTGTGTCCTATGAATTACTTATAAAGAAGAGAAATCAATATCTTCGAAAGTACTGAAAATAATTATATAATTCATCTGGGAATTGCTTTGTTCATTTCCCAACTTTCTTATATTCTATGAAAAGTAAATAGTAAAAATAATTTCCAACCTCTATGCATATGGAAGTCTTACTCTTCAGCCATCTCAAAATGCCTAGATTTTCTCACTTTCCTGTTGATTTTGTCACTTGAATTCGAAGTGAGTATTCTAGGACAAGAATAAATAGTATCTCATCTCTCCATCCTCCAGTCCTCCTAAATACTTACTAAATATTTACTAATATTCTCATGAATAACAGGAATTTGGTGTCTAAAGCCAAAAATCTATTCCTTCCTTCAAGCCCTGTGTATGCAGAAACCCCATGGCCATCATTGTGCAAGCTTATCCATAAGACTTGGTTCCATAGAAAGAACATGCCACACATTAGTTGAGTCAAAAAGTACTTCTTGTGTTGTTAAGTTCTATGGAGTCAACCAAGTATCAGTGGCTCAGAAACATTTACTAAGTTGGTTAATGTAAATCTTGATTAAACACAGGATTCATATATTTTTAGTGAAAAAATTCAAATAGATTCAAAACTATTTGAAAACATTGTCAGAATTTTTAAATAGCATTATGGTCAGAATTATAAAACAAATTTTGAAAAAATCCTTGAAACAATTTTAAACCATTGTAAAAATGTTAAGGAGACTGGCAGAACAAATATTTAAAAGTTGAGGTTAAGAAAGGAAGAGGACAATGAAGTTGCTACCCATGGAGTCTAAGTCTACAGGCTAATTCATTTTCAACAAGTATTTCAATTCAATTGAGCTATTTCTAGCTCAAAAGTAATACATTATAAATCAATTAGTGTTAATTAAAGGTGTTAAAATTAAAATTGGGCGCAAAAATAGGAACCTAAAATAAAGACAGAAATGAGCCTAGTGAAAAAAATCCATTACTTAGTTCTTTGTGTACTTTGATCTGGAGGATTAACAATTTCAAATGTGACTATGAAATGTGACGGTAATCAATGATTGATCATAGTCATGATATTTAATATCATGATATTATCATGATATTTATTAATTAAAAATAAATCAGAGCATTTATTAAAATTAAGAGCTAAATAATTTGCTTTGAGAATGCACATTTATTTCAAATATTTGTACTTGAAACTATATTTTTCAAGATCCTTCAGGAACATATATGAAGAGAACTTTCTTACTAGCATACTTAGTGTAAATAGAACCATTGTTTCTGTAAATCTGTTTCAAGCATCATCTCCTCAGTATAGACCTGTAGCATAATACAGACTTCTTTAGGGCTACCTTTTAGAGGAGGGTAATGTTGCCCTTGTCTTCCATCTTACTATGCTTTCACATCTGAAAAGGCCTTAACAAGGCCTTCATGTTCCTGTTTAAGTCAACTCTATTAGTGTTATCAAAATATTACTTTTCCTGTCAATATTAAAGATAGAGGTAGAATGGGAGTTGTCTTCCCAAAATAGCAGTGAATTTAACGAACAATTTATTTCCTCATGAAAAGGCAGTTCCAGAAGTTTAATTTTACTTAAGTCCTACAAACAATCTTCATGACGTAACAATTTATGCCATCAAACAATATTTTACATTGCTCCCAATATTCAGTTTGTCTTAGACTTTCTTCTTGAAGAGCTCCTCATTTGTAAAGATCCCTAGGTGAATAACAATCTTCCTCTCTATGGCAATAGCTTGAGTTTAAATTGCTTTGATTTAATTTTCTCTGAAGTAAGAACACCAATTCTCTTTTTACTGTTATAATAACACAAACGTTATACAAATTTAATTATTCAGAATTTGATTCTCTGATTTTTTTCAGTGGAAGCAAACAGTTTCCCAGTATCTTAATTCCTACTTCATATGCATTCATCCACTCACCCATTTAACAAAATTTGAGGACGTGTTTGGTGGGTTTTTACTATTCATATTTATTCTTTTTATTTTGAATGTACACACAAGTATTCTCAGTCTGACAGATCTCTTAATAATGTGTGTTGGCTGCCCCTTTCCCAGGCTTTATTCCTAGGAAAACATGTAGAGAGGTTGATTGTCCTTGTGAGTAGCCAGATTTTCCACAGACAAAAATGAAGAAAAATGTTTTGTTTGTTTGTTTTGCTTATAGTAAAGGGGAGAAGGCAGCTATCCTCCTGTCCTCCTAAAAGGGTCTCCTCTTTACACTAACCTTTTAGAATGTAAGTCAGATCTCTCCAGGAACTGGATAGCCCCACCTTTGAAGGCTTTGATGACCATTACTTGTCTCCAAATTCTGGAGTTTCATCTTTTTTGACATGTAAATATACAGAGAGATAAAACTCTAGTTTTTCTTATATCTTATGACTCAAACTTGGGATCTAGTAACTAGAGATTTAGTAATCTAAGGATTGAGACAATTTGATTCTCTTGGGAAGAAGAGTTTTACTGCCTTCAGAGCAGAACAATTAACTAAACAAAGAGCTATAACCTAATTCTCTAGGTATGTGAAGAGTTCCAAGAGGTACTGAGAAACCCAGGAAAGTTTTGTTTCTCCAAACTATTGTTTGTATAGTATAGTACCAGACAGAATGGGAAATTAAGGTGGTAATATGCTTTAAATACCTTTAAGTTCTGTTAAATCTATGGCTTCACAAGACCTTTTAGAAGTAGCAAAATATTTACCCTGGATGTCTTAGTAACATATTTTTTTCAAAATAGAATGGCCCATGTTGAGTTTTCATTATGACCTGCATTCCAGCACCAATAACTATTTTCCACAAACCCTTATCTTGGTAGCTTGATTTAATTTACACATTTGGAAGTTTTTATAAACTCGTGAAATAGTTCTATTTTTATGTGTTTATCATCATTTGATTATCTAGATTCTTGTGACTGGTTTAACTAATGATTATTTAATAATGTTTTCATATACTGCCAAAGCACTCTACATATACACTGGGTAAATAACAGAAAAAAATTTCAACTAAAGACATTGCTGATGTCAACCAACTCTTATTTTGAAAAATAAAACCTGACACATCATATAAAGTTAGATAAATTATTACTCAGACATCCACTTATGGTTTGGGTATACATTTTGACAGGCCATGTGAAAAAATGCCTCCAAGGGTCTTCAGTTCAGGACATAAAATCACTTCGTTATTTTTCTAAAGGCTATTTTTAAAAACATCAACATTCTTTTAAAGTCTCTCATTTATATATTGGCAAGAATGTCTGTTGATGTTTATAAACAAAATTGTAAATGATGAGTTTAATATCTAGGGATAGTTTGATTTAGTTACTCTTAATATCTAAAACTTGGCATTCATCTCTGACAATGAACATTTAGTCTTTATAAAATTTTTCATCTCAAAATTATTTTTACTTATTGATTTGCTTCTTGTTCTGTAAATAGGTTAATATTTCTGAGATGCATTCTTTGCAAAAATTCATGTTGAACCCAAAAATCCACTTTCTGTTATTTGGAAAAATATACAAAATATCTACCATGATAATAACTTGAAACTGTGGCAAGTTAATGATTGAATTTTATGAATGTTATCCTTACTAAACTCCACAGCCAGAAACCACCTAGAGCTTGCATATGTTAAAAACATGAAATCAGATGAAAAGATATTTGCTATTCAATTAATCAAATGCTTGTGAATTAGCATCCATTCGGATGCTGTGAAGATTCTGTTAGGTGAAAGAGAAAATGTGAGCAAGTGCTAGCACAGTGGTTGATACCTTGTTAATTGATTTCACTTCCTTAGTGATTGACAGACTAATAGCTAAATAGCTAAAATAAAATACAATAAGCACTTTCACAAAGTTCAGGAATAGGCTCAAAAGGCAGTTTTCATTAGAAATTTCTGTACTTATTGCCATAAAGGAAAAGAAGAAAAAAAACCAAACTTCTCATTTAAAGACAACTGCACTCTTATATAAAAGAATTGGAGAGAAAGACATAGCAGAAAACCAAGATCCTTAAAACGTCTGATTTACTAAGTTATCCTATAGGAATGAGACATTAGGCAATATTACTGAGACCTCTTTTCAAATGTTGTTTTACTACTTAAAACAATATTCAAGCTGATGAGTCCATGATTCTTCTATCATCAATTATTTTTATTTGATCTATTTTCTAAAGTCTTATGAAGTGTCTGGCCTAGAAATGTTCTTATAGATTCTTTCCACCTATTACAATCGCAAGTTTTCTGCAGTATTGGAGGTATACAGATAGTATACAAAATAATTCTGAGAATATCTG
>NW_027728764.1:0-314 GCF_054177405.1 Leptonychotes weddellii | reverse complement strand
GGGGGGGGGGTCGCGCCAGAGAGCACAGTGGGTAGCTAGTAGGGAGGGAGGGAGGGAGGGAGGCATGTAGGGAGCCCAGGATGGGGGCTGGAGAAGCATCTGCCTCACCGAAGCCCCCCCCATCAAAAGCCCCATGACACCCGGTCTCTCCCAGCAGGTGGAACAGAAGTCGTCGGCAACTCTGCTTCTGACCTGGGGCCTGGAGGACGTGGAGCATGTGTTCTCCGAGGAGGATTACCACACACTCACCAACTACAAAGCCTTTAGCCAGTTCATGAGGTAGGACTGGCCAATGGACACTTTACTTTGGGGGG
>NW_027728763.1:0-314 GCF_054177405.1 Leptonychotes weddellii | reverse complement strand
GATGGCTTTTCTCTGGGGGCTCACTGAGGAACGGGGTCCCGAGTTCTTGGCTCCTCCGGGGCGGAGATTGGGAGGCCATCATTTTCACTCTCCGCCTCCAAAGCTGTACGGAAAGCTTGCAGGAAACAAAAGCTCCTGAGAGCAAACCCGAGCAGATTACTTAGTCCGAACAGGGCAAGGGCGGGGCAATTCTGCCTCCAGCAAAGACATTTGGGAACCATGGCAACAGGTCCCTCCCGCAGAAGATCAGCGAGAACAGCCAGCCAAGACCAAGTTTACCGATCAACGAGAAAGGCAGAATTCCGGCGCTAGGG
>NW_027728762.1:0-314 GCF_054177405.1 Leptonychotes weddellii | reverse complement strand
TGGGAGGACATGAAGGGCCCTCCTTCCTCTTTTTGTCTCTAGACTCCAGCATCACCCTCTCTGTGTCTCTCCCCCCTTGCAGGGTCCTGGGCCCAGTCTGTGCTGACTCAGCCGTCCTCCGTGTCTAAGGCTCTGGACCAGACGGTCACCATCTCCTGCACTGGAAGCAGCTCCAACATCGGGGGTGGTAATGGTGTTACGTGGCTCCAACAGCTCCCAGGAAAGTCCCCTAAAACCATGATCTATGGTAGTACCGCTAGACCCTCGGGGGTCCCCGAACGATTCTCTGGCTCCAGGTCTGGCAGCTCAGGCAC
>NW_027728761.1:0-314 GCF_054177405.1 Leptonychotes weddellii | reverse complement strand
GTGGTCCAGTTTCATTCTTTTGCATGTGGCTGTCAGATTTCCCAACACCATTGGTTGCAGAGACTTTTTCCTACTGGATATTCTTTCCTCCTTTGTCAAAGATTAACTGACCATACAACTGTGGGTTTAGTTCAGGGTTTTCTATTCTGTTCTGTTGATCCATGTGTCGATTTTGGTGCCAGTACCATACTGTTTTGTATACTACAGCTTTGTAACATAACTTGAAGTCTGGAATTGTGATACTTCCAGTTTTGTTTTTCTTTCTCAAGATTGCTTGGACTATTTGAGGTCTTTTGTGGTTCCATACAAATTTT
>NW_027728760.1:0-314 GCF_054177405.1 Leptonychotes weddellii | reverse complement strand
TGCTGTTACTCAGGGAACCCTGTTTGGGCAGAGTTGCCCTGCCGCCTTGTGTTGGGGGATGGGCTCAGCGGGAATCAGTCTTTGGGGCTTTTGTTCCTTGGCGGCTTTCCCTGGTGGCTTTCTGCACATCTTCCGCAAGTCAGAACAGAAAAGACTGTTTCCAACCCTCTGCCTCAGAGCAGAGAGATCGCAGTCTGTTGTTCAGTGAGCTCTCCAGGCCACACCATCTCCGTTTGTGTCCGTGCTGCTATAAACTGCAGCAGCCTGGGTTGTGTGCCCCCCGCAGCACTCCCAGTCCTGCCTGCAGTTCGGAG
>NW_027728759.1:0-314 GCF_054177405.1 Leptonychotes weddellii | reverse complement strand
CGTCACGTTTGGGGATGGAAGAGATGAAAGCCTTCTCGCTACCTGGCCCTACAATACATCCTGCCTGGCGACAAGCAGTGCCAACGCCACGAGTCACCCTCAGCCGGGTGCCTCCGGGCCCCATGGACGCCGGCCAGCCCCAGGCCCAGGCAGGCCCACGGCGCCTCCGTCTGTCATCAGAGGACAAAAGTCTGACATCATAAGAGGTCTCTTTGCTCCACACCTGCAGGTTTTCACAGCTCAGAGCAAGGAGCACTAGTAAGACTCAGGAGGCGAGTGAGTGCCTTTCTCTTTTGTCAGAAAAGCCCCTTGTG
>NW_027728758.1:0-314 GCF_054177405.1 Leptonychotes weddellii | reverse complement strand
GAACTGCAGCGAGTCATCCATTGGGATGGTGGTATCAGAGTCCTGTGAAAGAGACGCAGGCACTGGATTAGCTCTGCTGGCTGGTCAGCTCCTGGGGTCCCACCGCATCTGGCCGCTCTGCCTTTTGGCCAAGGCCAAGCCAGAGGAACAGCCAGAGGAAATGGTGCAAGAATCAGAGGAACCTAACAGAGAGGAGAAACCAAAGCCAAGACCTGGGGTGGCTTCTGTTTGCTCAGAGGAAGAGCAACTTCCCTCCGACCTGGCACTCTGCAAATGAGTCCCGCTACACAAGGCCCGTTCATTCCTGCCTCTCT
>NW_027728757.1:0-314 GCF_054177405.1 Leptonychotes weddellii | reverse complement strand
TTTTGAAACAGCTTCAATAGAATAGGTATTATTTCTTCTTTGAATGTTTGGTAGAATTCCCCAGGGAATCCATCAGGCCCTGGACTCTTGTTTTTTGGGAGGTTTTGGATCACTGCTTCAATCTCGTTACTGGTTATTGGCCTATTCAGGTTGTCAATTTCTTCCTGTTTCAGTCTTGGCAGCTTATAGGTTTCCAGGACGGCCTCCATTTCATCCAGATTGCTCAGTTTCTTGACATATAGTTGTTGATAATAATTTCTAATAATTGTTTCTATTTCCTTGGTGTTAGTCGTGATCTCTCCCCTTTCATTCAT
>NW_027728756.1:0-314 GCF_054177405.1 Leptonychotes weddellii | reverse complement strand
AAAGTTATAATTCCAGTTATGATTCAACTGGAGAGGAATTTCGACAGGTCTCACAAGAGAGGATGAGACTTCACGGCCAGACAGACCATTGCTCTTCCTCTGGAACTCCACATGGTCGTGGTGTCAGAGGTGGTCGAGAAGCCATGGTCTGGGTGAGGACCTGCCTCGCGGAGGGCACCTCTGACCCCGGGAGGGAGGAGATCCCAGGAGTCAGGAGGAAGGGCCATGGCTTTTTCAGGCGGTCAGTCACTATTCAGGACGAGGACTCTGGCTACTGACTTCATAATTTTACTTGATAATTAAAACTTTTTTTT
>NW_027728755.1:0-314 GCF_054177405.1 Leptonychotes weddellii | reverse complement strand
GCTAGAAATTTAAAGCAAAATAAGTATATTAAGCTATTCCTTATGTTCCGCAAATAAGTGAAACCATATGATAATTGACTTTCTCTGCTTGACTTATTTCACTTAGCATAATCTCCTCCAGTCCCTACTAGGCAGTTTAAAACTCTGCCCTACTCTTCATTTCCTGCTTGTGCAAAGCCTGATGGTTAGCCAGAGGTAAGAGCTTAGGTAGGGCCTTTCAAGTGTTTCCTGAGCATGCACATGGCATTCTAGATTTCCAGAAATATGTCTGAACTTTTCAAAGCTTTTATTTCCTAAAGATTCTCATATTTCAG
>NW_027728754.1:0-5055 GCF_054177405.1 Leptonychotes weddellii | reverse complement strand
TTCAAATGACCAGGCCCACTGGATTACAAACTGTTTCTAACATTGAACTGGTAAACAGAGACTGCTCAACTATTGGACTGTGTTATCATTCACTCTATAGATCTATAGCTTTATGTTCCTTTTTTGTTTGTTTGTTTTGATTTATTTATTTTTTTTGTCTTTCTCTGATTTATTGCACTTAGCCCTCAAGGTCTATCCATATTATTGCAAATGGTAAATTTTCTTCTTATTTATAGCTGAGTAATATTCCATTGTATATATACACAACATTTTCTTTATCCATTCATTCACTGATAGATGCTTAGGTTGTTTCCATGTCTTTGCTATTGTAAATTATGCTACAGTGGATGTGGGGATGCAGATATCTCTTTAAGGTAGTGATTTTGTTTAGCTTTATGTTCCTTGTGCCATAGTACTTAGGAGATATTCACATCTGTTGTTACCATTCATTGATTGATCATCTGTCATGATTAACTTAGTATTGACCTAACTAGCCATTTGTGCTTAACATACTGTAAAGAATTGATGAAATTAAATGTTTTCACAATCTTATGTGTTAAAATTCATTTGTTCACAGCTTAATGAGTTTTGATAATATCAAAAGAATATGATAATGATGTCACCTGTAGCATTATCCTTGTCAACTGGCCAGCATTTTCAATTTTTCTTTTATCTTTTCTACCACAAGATTGAATTTGGTCACTTATTATGTGCTTTTGGGAACTTTGGATTCATGTAAATGTTCGAGATAACAGAATCTTCATTCTTAGTAAACTAATTAGTATTTTTTTCATTTAATTTCATATAAGTTCCAACTCTTTCTATACCTAGACAGAAGTAGTTTTGAGTTGATTCTTATGTTTTTGAATTCCTGGTTTGTTCGTTCGTTCTTTCTTTCTTTCTTTCTCTTTCTTCTTTCTTCTTTCTTTTATTTTTAAGAGAGAGAGGGGTTAGAGAAAGGGGCAGAGGTAAGGGGGAGAGAGAGAATCTTAAGCAGGTGCCATGCCCAGCATGGAGCCTGATGTGGGGCTCCTCTCACAACCCCGAGATCATAACCTGAGCTGAAATCAAGAGTCAGCCACTTAACTGACTGAGCCACCCAGGTACCCCTTTGATTGTTGTTTTCACATAATTAACTCTAATGAGTTTCCTTCTGGATATTCCAGAATTTTTCATGTTTAGAGTGTCAGCCAGGTATTGAGATCCCTCTTTGAAACATGAAAAGGAATCAGTTGGGTGTATGTCAGAGGCCTGTGTAGAGGGGTAGCTAGATCTACAGCCTCTGAATAATTCATCCTGAGTTAGGGAACTTATGGAAGAGATGGTAATCCTCATGGAGCCCTATTTCCAATAAACTAATGACTAAATATCTGAAAAAAAAAGGTCTTATTTTCTTTTTCTTTTTCTGCCTCATGAATGTCTTTATATGAAAAGTCATTAGCAAATTATCTTTAATAAAACAAATTTCTTTTGTGATCCAGCTATTTCCAGAGGTCTCATTATCTAATGAATTTAAAGGATTTGCACAGGATGTACAGAATAATGTGATTTTAGAAGCTTTATAATCTCAAGCTTATCTTTTATATTCAGCCATCCTAGAACAAGGATATCGTTGATTACTTAGAATGTGTATAAATGATTGTTTTATCATGACACTTTTGAAGATTACAAGCCAGTCATTTTACAGAAATTTTCATTTTCCATTTCTCATGTGTTCTCATGATTTAACTCACTATTGGAATTTGGCAAGGATATCACATATGGGATATGCATTGCATTGCATTCTATGAAACGTAGAATTTTGATTTTTCTAATAATTGGTAACATTAATTTAATTGAAGACTAAAATATATGGTTGAAATACTAAAAAAAAAAAAAAAAACCTCAAAAGCCAAAAAGATAGGCCCCAAATATAGCATTTGGGGCTATATTTCCTCCAGAAAAATCTGGTAATTCTAGTGTTGCCTGTTGACCTCTGCTTCCAGTAGAGGTGCTAAGAAGCTGACAGGCTGAGCAAAAATAACCCACTCATGGGGCTAATGAGACAAAAGGTGATCTCAACAAGAAAGGAGAGGTGCCCTGTAATTATCGTCCAACATTAAGTTGGGCTACAAAAGGGTAAGGATTATTTGAAACACACTTCTCCTCACAAGATCTGAAACCAACGTCTAGGCAAATCAATCCCTGATTTAATTAATCTGGTTGGTCGGATGACATGCTTATGTACTTTAAAAATTGAAAAACTTCTCTATATAAATGATTAGAAGACATTGATAGTTTGACAAATTTATTGGATAAAATGTTGAAATGAGTAAGTTATTTGTGTACCTATACACCAGCCAACAGCAGTATAACATTAAAAAAAAAATTCTTCGTCTGACGAATGTTCAATAATGTAAAGAAGTCAGTTCCCCTAGATTAAATTAAATTCATTTAAATTGACAAACTGATTCTACTTTCATATGGAAATAAGATGTGAAAGAGTAGCCAAGATATGTCATTGCCTATGAACATTGGTTTTCACTTCTCTTGTGTAAATAGCTGGGCATGTAAGCTGGGTTATGTAACAAGTGTGCTTCATTTTCCAAGAAACGGCCAAACTTTGTTCCAAAGCAGCTGCACAATTTTGTAACCCCACTCACAATGCCTAAAAATTGCTCCACATCAATGCCAAAGCTCAGTACATTCAGTTTTGTTTTTTTTTTAATCCGTTTAATATATGAGTAGTGGTATCTCACTGTGGTTTTTTGGTTTTGGTTTTGATATATATCTATTTTTTTCTCACTGTGGTTCTAATTTGCATTTCCCTAATGCAAGGGATGTACTTTCAAAAGCACTTCCTGAAGAAGCCAATGGAAACATGCTTAATGCAGCAGGAAATGACTGAAGACATGTGGCTGGCAGTGACCATTGCCTAAGTTTCATTGGAAATCTAAGATTTTTAAAAATGATCTAGATCTAGAGTGGAAAAATAATATAAAAACTTTATATAATTTAATGAAATAGGAACTACAACTTAAAATTGGAAGAAAAGAGTGATAGATCAATGTTTGTGAGCTTATTAATTTATGACAAAGTAAAATGAGAGCCAAAAAATGTTATTTAAAGACATTTAAACAGCAGAAATCAAGATGAATACATTATCAAAGGTGATTTTAAATGCTTCCACGTGGGGTGCCTGGGTGGCTCAGTCGTTAAGCATCTACTTTTGGCTCAGGTCATGATCCCAGAGTCCTGGGATCGAGCCCTGCATAGGGCTCCCTGCTCGGCAGGAAGCCTGTTTCTCCCTCTCCCACTCCCCCTGCTTGTGTTCCCTCTCTCCTCTCTCTCTCTGTCAAATAAATAAATAAAATCTTTAAAAAATAAAATAAAATAAAATAAAATAAAAAAGGCTTCCACATAGACAAACACATGAAGCCCCACATACACCAAAAGGAATAATAAATAAAATTTTAAAAAGCAAACCACATAAAGGAAAAAGTACAACAAATACCATAAAAAACACAGTACACATCAGACAACACAGCATCAATTTCATAAAACAGAGACTACTAAAAAAAGATGTAACAATTAGAAATCTATAAGACAGATCTTATGTGCATGTCCACATTTCATATATGCATGTACATATGATATTTTTATCTCAATAATAGTGAATTCATTTTTTTAAAAGAGTGCTGTAACATTTCCATAGAACACAAGAATTTCTGGTAGTTAAAATTCATACAGAAAACCTCATTAAATTATATAGGTTAGAAAAAATAAATATCCCATGCAATAATACATTAGAGTAATAAAAAAAAAGTCAGGTAAAATATCACATATGTTTGAAGATTTTATAACTCTATTAATCAACACTTGGTTCTAAATGGATATAAAATTCAAATTTTCAGATTTTCTTTTTTTTTTTTTAAAGATTTTATTTATTTATTTGAGAGAGAGAGAATGAGAGAGAGCACATGAGAGGGGGGAGGGTCAGAGGGAGAAGCAGACTCCCCGCCGAGCAGGGAGCCCGATGCGGGACTTGATCCAGGGACTCCAGGATCATGACCTGAGCCGAAGGCAGTCGCTTAACCAACTGAGCCACCCAGGCACCCCAAATTTTCAGATTTTCTTAAAACAGCAATAATAACACGCTACAAACCAGAATCTATGGATAAAAACAAAGCAGCTGGAGCTTAGATATTTATTGAAATACAAATGAAATAATGGAAATAAAGAAATAAAGGCCAAAATCAAAAAGCATGGAGAGAGGTGTCTGGGTGACTTAGTCAGTTATCAGTTGAACTCTTGATTTCGACTCAGGTCATGATCTCAGGGTCAAAAGATGGAGCTAGCCTCAGGCTCCCCTCTCAGCACACAGAGTCTAGTTAAGATTTTCTCTCTCCTTCTCCCTCTGCCCCTCCCTTCCCCACTCATGTGTGCTCTCTATGTCAATTAAAATAACAATAATAATAATAAAAAAAGCATGGGGAGCAAAAGAGAAAAGTGAAATGAAGAAGGAGGAGATAATAAGGGCAAAATCTAAAACTGACGAGGAAGAGAAGAGAAAGATGGCAGAATGACAAAAAATATCATAATGTCAGTAGATGTTCTAATGATGTCCCAGAGAAGAAAAAAGAAAACCTAAGTTTCTTTTCACAAAAGTAGTATAACATTGATGTGATCTGATGTGGTCAGAAGTATTTCCTGTGTGCTGAGAATTCCACCTACTGTTGTCATATTAAAAATGAAGAAAGGAGGGCACAAGCCAAAGAATGTGGTGATCTCTATCCTCTGGTGACAGTCCATAGACTCTAAAGATGTTAGACCTACAACAGCAAGGAACTGAATTCTGCTGACAATGAAGGAGCAAAGAAACTGATCCTCCCCTAGCAAGTCCAGAAGGGGGTGTAACCATGCATGCTAATACCTTGATTTTTTTTTATTCTTATGTTAATCCCCATACATTACATCATTAGTTTTAGATGAAGTGTTCCATGATTCATTGTTTGTGCATAACACCCAGTGCTCCATGCAGAATGTGCCCTCCTCAATACCCACCACCAGGCTAAC
>NW_027728753.1:0-314 GCF_054177405.1 Leptonychotes weddellii | reverse complement strand
TGCACGGCCTGAAGCCACCAGCTGACCACAGCAATACCTGGCCCCCCCGCCCTCACCACCTCTCCCAGGTGGGCCAAAATCACAGGCTGAACATCCAAACAGCCCATTCATGGGAGTGGGGAACGTGCTTGTCAAGACAACCCAGTCATTAAAGCCCAAGGTCCTTGGTCTCCCTTGGAAAGCAGAGCGGAACATCTGAGGGAAGCGGTCTCTCTCCTCTCCAGGTCCTGCGGGCATGAAGGGAGAAATGGGAAACCAGGGCCTGGTAGGCCCCCAGGGTCCACCGGGACTGAAAGGCCAAAAGGGAGAGCAGG
>NW_027728752.1:0-314 GCF_054177405.1 Leptonychotes weddellii | reverse complement strand
GTAGAGTTTTATTGGGATCTGATAACTATTTTCTGCAGGAGACAAGTTAGTGTAGAGCCTATTTTGACTTAAATAGCAATTACTTTTTCATCAGTTAGGAGAAGATGACAATTTACTACTTTCTCATCTGCATTATCTCAGTTTTGGAGTCATTAATGGCAACAAGATACCTTGATCAGGAAAATCCTGGTGTTTTCTATTGAGGTAACTGGCAAAGTGAGGTAACAGACATTCCTTATCTGAAGAAAATACATGCAAATCAGCTTTTGTCTCACCCAGTAGAATAATAAGAAATAGATTAGTTCCCTTCTCTT
>NW_027728751.1:0-314 GCF_054177405.1 Leptonychotes weddellii | reverse complement strand
CTCCCCTGTTGGCACAGAACTGTCTTTCCCTGCATTGATGGAACTGCACTGACCAGCCGGTTCAATACCCCGGTCTCGTGCTCTTCTCTCTCTTGCAATAGTTGCTCCAAAGCAAGTGCCTTCTCTTTCATCGCAGCACCCTGGGATTCCTCCTCTCTCCGCATCACTGAAAGCAGCCTATGTGTCTCTTGCAATGCCTTATTTCCCACTTCCCTTTCTCTAGAGTTTTCCTCGACTTTTGCATTTTCCTCTCTCAGTTGACACACATCCATTTCCAACTCTGCTATTCTCTCCTTCAGATTGGTGACCGTCTG
>NW_027728750.1:0-314 GCF_054177405.1 Leptonychotes weddellii | reverse complement strand
TCCAGTCAAGTACACCTTTTAGCAGCATCAATGTCTTAGCAAATCTCAGGTACAAAGGTTGACATGCAGTAGGTCACCCATCTCCTCTCCTCCTTCAACCACTTACCTGTCACCGTTCTCTCCACTGTTTCATCTCTGTTTTTTACATCTCATATGCATTATAACTAATTCAAAACATTATTTAATTAAAAATACTGTGTATAGCTAAAATGCTTAATTGCTTTATTTAAATTTTTAAAAATCCGCAATTAGTAAATCTGTTGGAGAGTTTTGTACCTGTCATATATACCTACAAGTCAGTCAGTTTTTAGCTA
>NW_027728749.1:0-314 GCF_054177405.1 Leptonychotes weddellii | reverse complement strand
GACAGGGTTTCGAAAGCTGGGTTCCAGATACAATAGCTTAATTTGGAATTCTGACTGAAAATCTGAGGACGTTGCAGAAGCAATAAAGGGAGGTGCACAAGCAATCGTTGTTGGTGGCTTGATTTGCCGACACTACAAATGTCACTGAGCACGTTGGGCAGCACCGAGGCCCACCCTGAGAACATGTAAATTCCAAAAGCATATTAATTAATTCGAAGAAAAGGGTCAGCAAACTAACCGTGAGATCTCAGAAGGGTCATGGGCACTCTATCTCCATCATTTTTTAATAAAAGAAGAGGTAGGAGGGGCGCCTG
>NW_027728748.1:0-314 GCF_054177405.1 Leptonychotes weddellii | reverse complement strand
TACGTGGATGATGCTCACAAGTTGTCCAGCCGTGTGCTTGCAGTCAGGAGAACCACTTGGTGGTTCCATCAGCAAGGCCAGAGCTCACACATCCCCTCTTCTAGGCCTCTTTCCAGGTACAGGGACCCCAAATTTCCTTCCCAAGTGGCCCCAAACTGCTTCTAGGTTCTGCTCAGTTCTTTTCACTTGGTCTGCTCAACTGTTCATGCAGCATGGACAGAGAGTGGATGTGTGGACCACAGTGCCTGCCCACGGGAATGCAAAGCCCCTTGTGGGGCAGACAGAACCAAGGGTGTGAGAAGAATGGAGCATTC
>NW_027728747.1:0-314 GCF_054177405.1 Leptonychotes weddellii | reverse complement strand
GCTCACGCCGTTCCCGCAGCCTGACGCGCCTTCCCTCCTTGTCCAACACCACCTTCTACAGGAAGCCATTCCTGATGACCCACCTCCGCGCTTTCCCTCAGCTCCTTGCGCTCCATAAAACCGTGGTTATGTCTCTATTACTGAACATCCACATTATGTTATGGTGATC
Organism: Leptonychotes weddellii; assembly: GCF_054177405.1. Classification (NCBI taxonomy): domain Eukaryota; kingdom Metazoa; phylum Chordata; class Mammalia; order Carnivora; family Phocidae; genus Leptonychotes; species Leptonychotes weddellii. Next base: position 145 of record NW_027728747.1, on the reverse strand, counting down.
TATTTAGGTGTTCATCATGCTTAAGCCAAAAGGCAATATTTATTTATGTACAGATACTTCATGGAGCCCAAAGCTGCTGAAAGCGCACCTGGGCCTCTGGAGCACGGAAACCCTGAATTAGAAAGCTGCCCGGGACCAAAGGACT
>NW_027728746.1:0-314 GCF_054177405.1 Leptonychotes weddellii | reverse complement strand
GGGTAGCTGTGTGATGGACATTGGGGAAGGTATGTGCTATGGTGAGCACTGTGAATTGTGTAAGACTGATGAATCACAGACCTGTACCTCTGAAACAAATAATACATTATATGTTAAAAAAAAAAAAAAGATAGTAGGAAGGGAAAAATGAAGAGGGGGAAATCAGAGGGGGAGATGAGCCATGAGAGACTATGGACTCTGAGAAACAAACAGGGTTCTAGAGGGGAGGGGGGAGGGGGGAGGGGTTAGCCTGGTGATGGGTATTAGAGAGGGCACGTATTGAATGGAGCACTGGGTGTTATATGCAAACAATG
>NW_027728745.1:0-314 GCF_054177405.1 Leptonychotes weddellii | reverse complement strand
TGTTAGAAACAAGGGCGCCTTGTATTCATGAGGAATGGCTGGTTGAGTGGTAGTAAAGAAAAATAACTTCTTTGGGACATTTACGTGAGATAAGGAGGCAAAAAAGAATTTCTAGAACCCAGAGACAGAGCATCATTCATGGATACCCAGAGAAGTCCAGGAGGTAATTCTGGGGGGAAGGCAATTACAAAGATTTATGAGCCTCTATTTTGTGTAAAGTGCTCCTCTCAACAATGGAAATAAGACTCTGTCTTTATCTAGCTCCCAAGGAAGGAGGGAAAGAGGTGTGTGTGTGTGTGTGTGTGTGTGTGTGT
>NW_027728744.1:0-314 GCF_054177405.1 Leptonychotes weddellii | reverse complement strand
TAACATAATAAAATAAAATTAATAAAAAAAAAAAAAGAAAGAAACATCAACCAAGAGTGAATGGAAGCTCTGGCTATGGATTGAGGAAGATGGCTGAAATGCTGAAATGGGGGGCGGGGGAGTCCTAAAATACCTGGACTCTGTCTATTGAACTTCTCCCTGGCACGTTCTTTTGCTCCCCTCCCTGCAGCTCTCTGACCTTCACAGGCTCCTTTGCCAGTGGCATGGCTTTACTCGCTCTTGAAACGGACCGTTCCTCAACCCTTTTCTCCCCTGCTTTAATCTCTTCCTTCAGTGAACATCATCTTAATACC
>NW_027728743.1:0-5056 GCF_054177405.1 Leptonychotes weddellii | reverse complement strand
TGAAACCATATGATAATTGACATTCTCTGCTTGACTTATTTCACTTTGCTTAATCTCCTCCAGTCCCATCCATGTTGATGTAAAAGTTGGATATTCATCCTTTCTGATGGCCGAGTAATATTCCATTGTATATATGGACCACATCTTTTTTATCCATTCATCTGTTGAAGGGCATCTCGGCTCTTTCCACAGTTTGGCTATTGAGAATATTGCTACTATGAACGTTGGGGTGCATACGGCCCTTCTTTTCACTACATCTGTGTCTTTGGGGTAAATACCCAGTAGTGCAATTGCTGGGTCATAGGGTAGCTCTATTTTTATTTTTCTGAGGCACCTCCACACTGTTTTCCAAAGTGGCTATACCAACTTGCATCCCCCCCAACAGTGTAAGAGGGTTCCCCTTTCTCCACAACCTCTCCAACATTTGTTGTTTCTTGCCTTGCCAATTTTTGCCATTCTAACTGGTAAGGTGGTATCTCAGTGTGGTTTTGATTTGAATTTCCCTGATGGCTAATGCTGATGAACATTTTTTCATGTGTCTGTTAGCCATTTGTATGTCTTCTTTGGAGAAGTGTCTGTTCATGTCTTCTGCCCATTTTTTGACTTGATTATTTGTTTTTTGGGTGTTGAGTTTGAGAAGTTCTTTATAGATCTTGGATACCAGCCCTTTATCTGTAGTGTCATTTGCAAATGATATCTCCTCTTAAGCATAGCTAAAACTGGGCTCGCCATCTTCCCTACAAACCTGATTCTCAACCCACATCCCCCACAGAGTCATCAACACCACCATCCATTCAGCTATGCAAGTCAGGAACCAAGCAGTTGCCCTTGACTCCTCTCTTTCCTTCACATCCTTAACTTGACACCATGGCAACCTTGCCACCTTCCCATGACTTGAATGCATCCTTTGCCTGCGTCTCCATCACCAGCATCTGGGTCCAAGCGACCATCATTTCTTGCCTAGACTAGGGAATCCCCTAGAACCGGCCTTCCTCCAATGCATTCTCCATGGTGAAGCGGGCTTTGATCTCTGATGGTTTATTCCCACTGCCCTTAGAATAACGTGGTCCGTGAGGTCCTGCATGGCCCAGCCCCCCCAGCCCTCTGGCCACATCTCGAGTCCTTCTCCATCTGGTGCTGGTGGCTGCAGTAACATTGGGTGCTCTCTCTTCGCCAACGGCACCATGATTCCTCCATCAGGAGCCATTGCCCAGCTTGCTGTGTCTGGAGTATCTCCCTCAGCCCCTCCCTGACTGTCCTTGCCAGGATAATAGGTCTTCCAAACTCCGCTTGTGGGTCTTTTCCTCAGAAAAGCCTTTCCTCGTGACCCAGTAGGGGAAGTTATTGATCATATGTCTGGTAGAATGTGTTCCTTTGTTTTAACGGGACTTACCTCGATTTGTAATCACACATTAGCTAATACTATTTGATGACCATCTGAACCACACATTAGTCTGTCAACTCTGCAAGGGTAGGGACTGTCCCTTCGATCACCAGCCCCTAGAGGAGTGCCTTTTGCCATGGGCAGGGAATCTGTCACTGCTGGATGAGCGCAGGGAGCCCGCGGAGGTCTGCATGGCTCAGTGGTTGGCTTGGGAGCACCCATGTTCTACTGAAACTTGCCATCTCAGACAACCAAGCCCATGGCTTTGCCCACCTTTCTGCAGATTCTTCCTTCAGTGCTGGGCACCAGGTCCTTCCACTTCTGTCTGTGGCTTTGAAAAGCCCCTGAGAAACCTCATTTTGATTAAGGGAAATCTACTCAGTTTGTGGTTCAATACAGGATTGGCGAAGCACCTCTTTATGCATGCTTTCTGGGTGGCTTGATGCCACCCACAAGATCTGTTGACAGAGTCTTTGCTTTAAAACCCCTGCTTTACCTTGCCTGTCCAGTCTTTTCCCACTGTGCCACTAAGCAAATCTTTGCTTAAAAGTGTTACAGGATTTTTGTCCCCTTAGTGCCGAGGTTTTTGGTCATGCCGCTTCGAAGAATGAAGAGGTAGACCAGACAAAGAGTGGTGGGCAGCAAAGCAAAGTTTATTGAGCAAGAGTATAAAGCTCCTGAAGAGGGAGGGGGGCTCGAGTGGGTTGCCCTCTGAGTTTATAAGTTTAGGGGATTTTATGAGCTCTTTTGCTGAACTTTCTTAGGCAATCAGGTTGTGCCGAGTTGTGCCAATCAGGGCTTTGGTCACGTATCTGTCTACCTATTAGGTTAATGTCTCTGAGCTGATCGTCTTTTTTTGCTGACATCCAGGTGCTTAGGTCTTAGCTGCTCCTTGCCCATAATATTGACAAATGCTTTGTGGTTGTCTTCTTTTAGGATGTTTTGCAGAAGTCATTTCTGCAAAGGCCACAAAGCAGAATACTAGTGTGGTCCTGTCTGAGCTGCACATCAGGATGTTAGTGCTGTTTTATTTTAGCTATCCTGACTCCATATTTTCTTGTTGGGGACCCTGGCCCTGACTACCGAACTGCCCAACTCACTCCTAAGAGAAGCAGACAGAACTTTCTAACCTAAGAATGCAGTTCTCTCTGCATGCAGTTCTCTCTCCCTTCTCTGGGCGGTCCTCTTTTGCACAGAGGACATCCTTCTGCCCTCCTGCGCCCACGTCATGTTATTTGGTATGAGTCATAAAACTCCAACAACCCCCCCAAACAAGCACCATTCCAGTGATTTCTACACCCACCTTTATGACTTGACCTCCGTACAACCCTCCTGACCTCACTTCTGTGGGTATATATATGTGTCCATTTTACTATGAATATGTTCTCAGGAAGTTTTATGGGAGTGCAGTCTAACCTCATATTTATTTTGCTGCCTTACGCCACTTAATTCGTTATAAGTTAAGGGAGAGTTAGAATATTTTAAAAATAGTAAGTCCCAAAAACATATAGAAGGTGATTTTCAACCTTGATATGACTGAGAATAATCCAGAGGCTTTTCATGACAACGCGGATGTCCAGGTCCCACCCTGGACCTATTAAATCAGAGAAGCTGGGGCTGAGGCATGAGTGTTTTCTCAGACTGGCAAAGTGACTTGACCGAGGTCACTCGGCTAGTAGGTAAAAGAATCCTAGTCCCTGTTTCCTTGCTTGCTTTCTAGTGCCTACTTGTATTCTTTGGACTAAAGTCTCCTGAGCTCTGTGTGTGCGTAATTAATCTGTGTCTGAATTTGTCTGCATAAAAGTTTCTTTATTTTATAACTGGCTTCCCCACTCCCTGCGGAATAACTGTATCCAAAGGATGTGGAGATTCTCAAGCTGACAAAGGCAACCAAAATAACCTCTCCCCTCCTCCACTCAGTGTTCATGTAGAAACAAATATCTGCCGCTGGGGTGGCTCACTCACTTCCGTGGGCTCTGCTGACTTCCCCCACATTACCTCCATCCACAGGCCTGCCCTCAGTGTTGCCCCTCACTTTTCCACTCCTGGGTTCTGTTTTCGCTCAATTTGCCCTCTGTCATGCCCACTGATCCGAAAGAAACCTCCCCTCTTCCCTCCTCCAGGGCCACCTGCCTGAGCGTTTGGCTTAGGGGGGCACCTGGATCCCGGTGGAGGTGCGTTTCATAACTGGGCAGCTCACACCTCGCTTGTCTGCTTGTATTTGGAGCCTAAGAGAGGAATGCAATGGACACCTGTCCCAGGGGGTCCCCCACTACCTGCCCCCACCCCCCCAATCTCTCAATCCAGAGAGCTCTGTAAGAGATATTTTCATACCATTTTTTTAGTAGTTGGGAAGCAAAAAAATCCTCCGTGAGACATGATCCATATGAATGACATAATTAAAGAAATCCCACTTAAGAGGAAATGCCACAATCAGGATGATGCACTGTGACACAGAGATTGTGCTGAGATTGGAGACCGCATTTCCGCCTTTGAATCCTGGCTCCTCTTATCAGCAGTTCTGTTACTCTGACAAGCTGTTGAATTTCTCTGTGCTACAGATTACTCCACAATAGAGCGGGATGAAATAAAATGAAATAAAAGCACCTACCTCATAGGTAGTTTGAAGATCATTTTGAAGATTCAGTGATATAATCTGATTAAAATGGGTATCGGATTTCATTAATTTGCATTAATAAAATGTAACTTATAGAAGCTTTCCCATATGTTACTTTTTAATACATGTTAACATATGATTCCTTTGAAAAACTTCTTTGTTACCGACTCACACCTGCTTCTCTGTGTTTTGCTCGTAGCCCTGGAAAGGAAAATATCAATGAGGCAAAGCAGAGAGGAGCTGATAAAACGAGGGGTCTTGAAGGAAATCTATGATAAAGGTAAGGGGGACTGGTCCCCTCCGCGAGGCCCGGAAAGCCGTGCGTAGAATGTGTGTGCATATTTCTCGAGTTGGATTCCGTTTTCTGCATCGCTTTATCAGGAGTTGAACCTTTAAAACTCCAGACAGTTTTGGAGAGAAAAGAGAATTTTTCAGACCACGCCAGAGCTCTTGGTGTCATATTAGAGGAGAGAAATCAAGCTCCTTTATCCTCAGCATTGGAATCACACCACCGGGTGCCGTGCGGAATGACGTGGGGGCAGGAATGATGCGGGTCCTGGTCGGGAGCCTGTTCGTGTTTGACTGCACACAGCTGGGGTGAAGTTAATTGCCGAGGCTCCTTCGGGCACTGGGGGTTCCCAAGACAAAGGTTAAAAATCTACAGGCATCTAGAACTTCCTTAACAGATTTTTTACTGGCCTTCTGTCTCCCTGCAATAGAAGAAGTCAAAGTGGAGAAAATTATAAAAAATAACGGTACACATAAGATATTTCAAATGATAACATTGACATGGATGATGCAGATGCTTTATGAAAGTGTCCACGAGGGTTTGCCGATGAGTACTGTGTCTTTTGCTTATTGCGTGACTCTTCAAATACACATGTATGCAGTGGTTTAAATGGTATATTAAGTATTCTTTGTTTTTATTTTTTAAGAGCTCTGATGTTTTTTTATTTTTACTGTTATGTTAATCACCATACATTACATCATTAGTTTTAGATGAAGTGTTCCATGGTTCATTGTTTGTGCATAACACCCAGTGCTCCATGCAGAAC
>NW_027728742.1:0-314 GCF_054177405.1 Leptonychotes weddellii | reverse complement strand
CAGTTAGGAGGCCCCTTTCCTTGTAGATGGCTCTGTGTATATGTACAGTAGCAAAGGCGTGCCAAGAGTCAGTGTAGATGTTGACTCGCTTGCCCTCAATGAGGGTGAGGGCTCAGACTAAGGCATATAGTTCAGCCCGTTGTGCTGACCAGCCAGCTGGTAATGCCTTAGCTTCTAGGACTTCAGTGGTTGTGGTTACTGCATAACCCGCTTTCCAGGCACCCTCTTGTAGGTAACTGCTGCCATCGCTAACAGCATGAGCTCTGGATTCTTTATGGCTTGATCCCGCAGATCTGGACGACTCGAGTAGACTT
>NW_027728741.1:0-314 GCF_054177405.1 Leptonychotes weddellii | reverse complement strand
GTAATTTAACTGAATTATCATTGCACTAAACGATAAATTTAGCTGTTACTCCATTTTGAAGATGGGGGAACTGAGGCATTGCTCAGTGTGGGAGCCAGGCTTCGGCAGTGCACCTGGCATTGGCCCCAGGGCAGGCGGGCTCCGGAGCCCAGGCTCTAGCCCCACCCTCCTAGCCTTTTGTATGTGGAGGAACCCGGAGAGGCGAGGCATAGTGGAGACCAGATGGCCAGTGGACATAGCAAAGCCTGGGAGTCAAGGGCTCCAGGAGCCAGTCTCCTTCCAGTCGGTAGCTTGTTGTGTGACCTTGGATAAGT
>NW_027728740.1:0-314 GCF_054177405.1 Leptonychotes weddellii | reverse complement strand
TGGGAGGACATGAAGGGCCCTCCTTCCTCTTTTTGTCTCTAGACTCCAGCATCACCCTCTCTGTGTCTCTCCCCCCTTGCAGGGTCCTGGGCCCAGTCTGTGCTGACTCAGCCGTCCTCCGTGTCTAAGGCTCTGGACCAGACGGTCACCATCTCCTGCACTGGAAGCAGCTCCAACATCGGGGGTGGTAATGGTGTTAATTGGTACCAACAGCTCCCAGGAAAGGCCCCTAAAACCATGATCTATGGTAGTACCGCTAGACCCTCGGGGGTCCCCGAACGATTCTCTGGCTCCAGGTCTGGCAGCTCAGGCAC
>NW_027728739.1:0-314 GCF_054177405.1 Leptonychotes weddellii | reverse complement strand
GTTTAATCTAATAGTTAGCATCTTTAAAATACCATAGAATAGTAAATCAGCCTCTGCTTTTTAGAATGCAGACTTCAGTCTTCAAATTATCATTTTCAGCAACCAAATAGATTTCTTGCTTCTTAAACGCTTAATATTATGATTATTACATGGAATAATTTGGTCTTTCACATAATAAAACTAGGTTTGGGACTTAAACCTATCATATGGTGACCCATTGCTCTTATTGGTTTATTCCAAAGAGATGAATAATTACAAGATCTAAAAAAAAGTTCATCATTAAAAATAAGTATCTGGATTATAATATTATGAAT
>NW_027728738.1:0-314 GCF_054177405.1 Leptonychotes weddellii | reverse complement strand
CAGTTAGGAGGCCCCTTTCCTTGTAGATGGCTCTGTGTATATGTACAGTAGCAAAGGCGTGCCAAGAGTCAGTGTAGATGTTGACTCGCTTGCCCTCAATGAGGGTGAGGGCTCGGACTAAGGCATATAGTTCAGCCCGTTGTGCTGACCAGCCAGCTGGTAATGCCTTAGCTTCTAGGACTTCAGTGGTTGTGGTTACCGCATAACCCGCTTTCCAGGCACCCTCTTGTAGGTAACTGCTGCCATCGCTAACAGCATGAGCTCTGGATTCTTTATGGCTTGATCCCGCAGATCTGGACGACTCGAGTAGACTT
>NW_027728737.1:0-314 GCF_054177405.1 Leptonychotes weddellii | reverse complement strand
GAGTGGCAGGAAATAAGTGGGGGAGAAGAATGTTTCTGTCTCTTCCTACATTGACTGTACTTATTCCGTTGGTCTCTTTAGCCGGACTGTTCTACTCAGCCTCCGTGGAAGAAAGCTTCCCACAGGGCTGCACTAACACAACCAGCCTGTGCTTTTATAGTCTGCTCCTGCCCATTACCATACCAGTTTATGTGTTCTTCCACCTTTGGACTTGGATGGGTATTAAACTCTTCAGGCATAATTAATACAACCAGAGCCAAGAGGATACATATGTCGTGTCTATCTCTGAAAGCTCAACTACATGGAAATACTGG
>NW_027728736.1:0-314 GCF_054177405.1 Leptonychotes weddellii | reverse complement strand
GAGTCCCGCATCGGGCTCCCTGCTCAGCAGGGAGTCTGCTTCTCCCTCTGACCCTCCCCCCTCTCATGTGCTCTCTCTCATTCTCTCTCTCTCAAATAAATAAATAAAATCTTTAAAAAAAAAATAAATAAAACTGGACACCATGGACATTTGTGCCAGAGAATATAAAAGATCAGAAGAACAATCGGGACAATGTGTACAGACATTTAGAATCTAATATTTCCAATATTTATTGTTTTAACAAGTATTTATTGGGCCCTATGTGCCAGGCCTGGCTTGTTGCTGGAGACACAATAATGAAAAAGATAGATATG
>NW_027728735.1:0-314 GCF_054177405.1 Leptonychotes weddellii | reverse complement strand
CAGAGGCAAAAATGTTCAACAAAATACTAGCAAACCAAGTTCACAAATATGCTGAAAGGATCATATGCTATGATCAAGCGGGATTTGTTCCAGGAATGCAAGGAGGGTTCACACATGCACATCAACCCAAGTGATCCATCACGTTAACAAAATGAAGAATAAAAATCATGCTACCATCTCGAGAGATGCACAGAAAGCACTTGAAAAAACTCAACATCCATTTACGATCAATATTCTCAACAGAGTGAGTAGAGCAGGAACATACCTCAACATGATAAAGGCCATACAGGACAAGCCCACAGATAACATCACAT
>NW_027728734.1:0-314 GCF_054177405.1 Leptonychotes weddellii | reverse complement strand
GAGAGGAAGAGCAGGCTTCCCGCCGAGGAGGGAACCCGATGTGGGACTCGATCCCAGGACCCTGGGATCATGACCTGAGCCGAAGGCAGACGCTTAACGACTGAGCCACCCAGGCGCCCTCAATGTGGTTTTGATTTGAATTTCCCTGATGGCTAATGATGATGAACATTTTTTCATGTGTCTGTTAGTCATTTGTATGTCTTCTTTGGAGAAGTGTCTGTTCATGTCTTCTGCCCATTTTTTGACTTGATTATTTGTTTTTTGGGTGTTGAGTTTGAGAAGTTCTTTATAGATCTTGGAAATCAGCCCTTTGT
>NW_027728733.1:0-314 GCF_054177405.1 Leptonychotes weddellii | reverse complement strand
TAAGCGACTGCCTTCGGCTCAGGTCATGATCCTGGAGTCCCGGGATCGAGTCCCGCATCGGGCTCCCTGCTTGGCAGGGAGTCTGCTTCTCCCTCTGACCCTCCTCCCTCTCATCCTCTCTGTCTCTCATTCTCTCTGTCTCAAATAAATAAATAAAATCTTTAAAAAAAAAAAAAGAAATGCTTGTGTGCTTCCAGGGATAATAAATGCTTTTCATTAAAAAAAAAAAAAAAAGGAACAATGGAGGAGAAAGACTTTTATTCCATATGCCTCTTTCCTGTTTGGGACATGTGTTTTTGAGATGTTTAAGTTAT
>NW_027728732.1:0-5056 GCF_054177405.1 Leptonychotes weddellii | reverse complement strand
TCTTTAACTTTCGTCAGAAATAACACTGAATTCCCAATGGGTGAATGACCTAATTGTTAACACTGAACTGTGAACACACTGGGCAGAGGGAATAGGGGATTACATCACTGACCCTGAGCTAGGAACGGGGGCCTTACTCAGACCAGAGCAGCCCAAGCCTTAGGGCAGGCCTGGTGGATTTGACCACGTTAAACCCGAAATTTCCATTAGGGGAGAGACAGCTGAGGGCCAAGCAGGAGACCCGTGGACGACACTGGGGTGTGCGCCGATGGGCCGATAGAACGCAGAAAAACCAGGACGGGGAAGCACCCCCAACGTGGGCATAAACGAATAAAGCTCTGGGCAAGGGTCTGAACAGACATTTCATAGAAAAGGGAAGAAAAATGAAGGCCAGTAACTTTTTAAATGTCTGAACTTACTAATAATCAGGAAAATAAAAGTTCAGGCAATGGAATATAAAAATCACACCCTTTGGATCATCCAACCTGTGAATAGCCAGGACAGTGAGGGCAGCCCCGGGGGACTCCTGCCACATCAGAGGACAGGTGAGTGGGAACGCCCACGTGGGCGGCGCTTGGCAGGAACAAGGGCACCCTCGCCCCGTGACCCAGAAACCCTCCTTCCGGACACCCACCCCACAGAACTTCCACCACGAACAGAAGGAAAGAGGCTGCAAGCCTGTGAACACTGCACTGTTTCTAATGATGCAAACATCCCTGAAATAACCGAAATGTTTATCAGGGTGGCGTGAGAATATGTTTGCGCGGGGAAAATGGGCAAAGAAGACCTGTGTCTATCGAGATGGATGAGTTTCAGAAACCATGCCTGTGACAAGGTGCAGAATGAGTTTGTGCTACAAAAGACGGTGGTGCAAATGCAGGGTGGTATCACGCACTGTGCGGGGATGCGTGCATCCTCATTGAGGGATAGAAAGTTGACAAACACCCCATTAAGGAGAGAGGCTTAGTTCAGCTAGAAATAGCTCCAGCAGCCTCATGCAGAAACCAGTTAATGTAAATGCAGATCGAACACAGTGAAAAACTGCTTTTCTCTCATAAAATTATGAAATCTAAAGGACAAAACCCAGCACTTGTGTGTGGTTCTGTGGGGCTGCGAGGGTGATGGGCTCCCACTATTTTTCTGTTCCAGCATCCTTTGTGAATAGCTTCTGTTCTCAAGGTCACCTCGCATTCCCAGAAGGCTGCCAGTGCTCCAGCAATCCTACCTCTAGTCCGGGCCAGTAGCAGGAGGAAGTGGAAGGAGATGAAAGGGTGCTGTCCCCGCCTCATGGTCACTCCTGGGCAGGGAAGGGGCTGGAATGATGGACGGGAAGAAGGGGTTTCACATACAGCTGTAATAATTGCCTTTAAATAATAATCAGACATAAATACAGACAATATAAAAACTTTGTTAAAGACAGCGACAAGTGAGGAGTGTTTTTTACACTATTTATTTGCTGTGGTTTTATTTATATTTGGAATAGTTCTCAGGAAGAAACAGGAATAAAATGGAAATGCATTTAATACATCGATTTCTATTAATGATATGAAATGATTCATTGACTTACAATAATAATAAACTGGCATATCCACTCCTTCCTGGAAGGAAGTCAGAGCCATCAAGGAAACCGCAGAGTTTTGCTTCACGGAAGTGTGTCCCGCGGCCTGAGCCGTGGGTCTCCCCTTCTTCCTCCTGTGTCCTTCCGGGCCTTTCCTTGTGCTTTTCCGAATCCAGAGTGATGCCTTCTGTCCACTGAGCACATGTGGCCTTCAGTCCCAGCCCGTCCACACGCCCCCGGACAGCCACCATGGCTCTTCGGTGCTGCGCCCGCCTGGAGCCCGCCAACCAGGGACGTGAGTACCCGCCTGCAGGAGGCGGTCCCGAGCACCTGGGCCCAGGTGGCTCCCATGAGCTCCGGCCGTGTGCTCTGCCCACTGTGCACCCCAGGGTCTGCCCCAGGCCGCCCCCTGGGGCAGGTGCCTCGCTTGTGCCTGAGCCAACGCCCGGCGCCTGCGCCCACCGGATACGGCTGTAGAACCGCGAGGACTGTGAGCGGCAGGTGTCCCGCTGCCGAGCGAGGAGACGGGCATCGACGCGGCATCATTTCGGCTTCGTCTGGTGAATGCTTCACACCAGCCACCACCTAGGAGGTATTTAGCAGCACGCCCACCCCGCCTCCCCTGCGGCGGCGGCTGATCCCAGCATCTACCCCATCTCTCCCTGTTCATCTGTTACTTGTCTCTTTACGGACCGTATTGTCTGCCGATGTGCTGACTGGCCTTTCATTATGCATTTCTGCCAAACAGGATCTTGATTTCTGACCCTTCGAATCCCTTCCAACCATGCTACTTAAAACGCCCCCTGGAGTCCTGAGCAGGCACAGGGGGACCTTTATTTAAGGGAGAGGTGGGGACCTGGGGGCCTGAATGCCCCGACTCCCACCCACACCCCCAGGTGCCACCCCCGCCTCAAATCTGCCCATCCCTCATGCACCTGCTACCTCCTCAGGAGTCGGGGCACCTCCGGGGCCTTGATGCCCGCAGGAGTAGAGTGAGGGGGAAGATGGCAGATTGGGGCCCCCGGAATCTGGAGGGATCGATGGTCAACATGAGGTCATCTTTGCCCCCACACACAGCTCAGCGCACCCAGACGTTCCACGGATGCGTGGAGTGATTCCAGCCAAGCATGCCGGGTCTGGGTGTGGGGCTGGCGGAGGGGTGGCATGCTTGGCTGGAATTGTTCTCGGGGTTTCTACGTCACACACAGGGCATGGACAGGGCAGGAAAATCCTGAGTGGAGGTGGCTGCCTTTTTATGGGGACTGTCATCCCAGCCCAGCCATGGGTGAGCCATCCCGAGGCCAAGAAGGGAGGAAACTGGCAGCTGGCTATAAATAAGCTGACAATAAATAAGGCAACCTGCTGAATTAAAATGCAAAGCATTCCTTCCAGTTCCCTGATAAGCACTGAACGGCAAAGCCGTTAGTCTTCCCATGGAAGAAATTAGCATTAATAAGATAAAACCGTATTTGGAATAACTGACATTTTGATGAATGTGCCGGGAGGACTGGATGTGAGTCTTTTGATGGATAATATTTTGGGTTGCCTCAGGTTGCGCTTAATTGTTCCTTCTCTGTTCCCGACTCCCGAGAAGTGAAATAGAAACCATCAGCGATGCTGGCATTCATCTTTCAGGAGGGCAGATGCACGGCTTCATGATCAATCCAGGCCGACCGCGCTGCACCTGCAGGCGGGAGCCCTGAGCCACCGGACACGCCGTCCCTCGGCCCTGACTGCCAGCCGCCTGCAGGCAGACCTCGCCTCCGTGGCCCCATCTGACGGCGTGCAGGCAGCCACCGCTCACAGGCCAGGCTGTTCACGCAGAGCTAGCACCCTCAGCTCGACCTCCAGCTCCTGGCGTTGGAAGCCTTCGGCCAGCGAGGTCTGGAGCCCCGCAAATGGAGCCCGAGAATTAACAGCGCCCCTGCCCTCGCATCCCTTCTGGACAAGCTGGTGGCCGGAGCCACCTCGGGACGTCTCCGGCCGGTATCTCCTGACCCGTGGGGTGCGGATGTCCCAGGGGTGACCTGCCTGCCCGGAGCCTGGACTGCAGGGGCATGAGCCCCACGGTGAGCCTCCTGCCCCCACCTCCTGGCTGTCCTGCTTCCAGGCCGCCCTCCGCTCTCCCAACGGGGCCCTGGTGTCTTGTCCGGTGAAGAAGAGCAGCGTGGGCTCCCCGCATAGGTCAGGAACCACCCTCGCAGGGGGGGAGGGAATCCCTCCGGGGAAGGGGGCAGATCAGAGGGGAAGGCGCCAGAGGAACGTGGATTCGCGCAAAGGTGGCCCTTGCCTTCCGGGAAGGGGCGCGGACGCGAAGCCGTCTGTGCAGAAGGGAACGGGACCGGCTTCCAGCTCGGCTCACACCAGAATTAAGAGCAGATGTGTCAGATAATAAAATATTAAAATATAAAACAATAAAATCTTAGAAGAAAGTGAGTATCTGTATAACCTATGCTTCAGGCAAATGTTTTTAATGAATACTGGCAACTAAGAAGCTATTAGAAGCAAAAATTATAAGAAACATATGTCACTACGTTTAAACAAATGTGTAGCGTAAGAGACTGTAGCCCCAAAGAAAAATAATCGGGAGACATTTTGCAAAGCACAGAGCAGTTAGAGGGCTCCCAGCTACAGTATGGGGAGAGCTTTTAAAATGGATTTTTAAAAAGACAAGAGAACATTAGCCCAAGTATATGGATAGGCACTTACTAGAAAATCCCCAAATGGCCAAACTCAGTATGAGAAGTTACACCATGTCACAAGTAGCCAGCAAATGCAAATTATTTTAATAAGGAAATACCAGTTTTCGCCTCTCAGGCAAAAATCACGCAGGTGACAGCGTTGGGAGGGGCTGAGAAGGAGACAGCGCGTGCACGGTCCTGCCGGCGGTGGGAGTAACGGCGGCTCCTCCGGAGGGCCGTCCGTAAATACACGTTTCCGGCAAAAATACAGAAAACCGTGGACCCAGCTTCCCATCTTGAATATTCGTCGCTGAGAAATAAGCGCAGCCGTGCGCGAGCACGTCCGGCCGCCGGGCAGGAGAGGCGAGGACACGAGGTGCGGCAGGACCCCGGTCGCTGCGCGGCTGCACGCGTCCCTCCCCACCCCGCCCCGTACGTGCATGACTCCGCCCAAACCCTGCGAAGCCGAGCCAGGAGAGGCTGGGTGCACCACGTGATTGCATCTAGCCAGACGGGGCGTGTTGTGTGGTGTGCAGTGAGTGTGTCCATGTGTGTGATGAGGTGCACGAGTGTCCTCGAGGTGTCCAGGACGCCGTCACAAGGCTGCATCGTTCCCGGGGACCTGGGCATCCCTCAGGCCGAGTCCCCTCACTGGTTCTGCCCCCACTCTGCCTGTGAGTCCACGGAGGGGTGGAGGTCAGGGACCAGGGGCCTGAGGGTGCATCCCCCATGCCCCGAGTGGGCCCAGCGCCATGCAGAAGCAGCAGGTGCCCCGGTCTGGAGGCCAAACACGCACCGTGGTGTGAAGAGTGCACGC
>NW_027728731.1:0-314 GCF_054177405.1 Leptonychotes weddellii | reverse complement strand
GTAGAGTTTTATTGGGATCTGATAACTATTTTCTGCAGGAGACAAGTTAGTGTAGAGCCTATTTTGACTTAAATAGCAATTACTTTTTCATCAGTTAGGAGAAGATGACAATTTGCTACTTTCTCATCTGCATTATCTCAGTTTTGGAGTCATTAATGGCAACAAGATACCTTGATCAGGAAAATCCTGGTGTTTTCTACTGAGGTAACTGGCAAAGTGAGGTAACAGACATTCCTTATCTGAAGAAAATACATGCAAATCAGCTTTTGTCTCACCCAGTAGAATAATAAGAAATAGATTAGTTCCCTTCTCTT
>NW_027728730.1:0-314 GCF_054177405.1 Leptonychotes weddellii | reverse complement strand
CCTTGATTTTGGACTTCCGGCCTCCAGAGCTGTGAGAGAATAAATTTCCGTTGTTTTAAGTCACTAGATTTGTGGTGATTTGTTATGGCAGCTATAGGAAGCTAACACGGATTTCATGAGATTTCTTGTTGGGGTCAAGAAAAGTGGGTATTGATCTTTTACTTTTCTGGACCGTGGCTTTTTTTTTTTTTTTTTTTTTAAAGATTTTATTTATTTATTTGAGACAGAGAGAATGAGAGACAGAGAGCATGAGAGGGAGGAGGGTCAGAGGGAGAAGCAGACTCCCCGCCGAGCAGGGAGCCCGATGCGGGACT
>NW_027728729.1:0-314 GCF_054177405.1 Leptonychotes weddellii | reverse complement strand
GTGAGGTCTGCGGAGGGTGCATCTCTGTCCCCACACGTACAGCAGGGCCTGGCGCTCACACCCGGGACGCTCAGTCTCGGGGCCAGCTGCCACGCTGGGATCAAGCCCCGGTGATGTGGGAGCCCCCTAGAGGTGTGCGAGGCCCCTAGAGGTGTGCAAGCCACGGCCGCGGCTGAAGGCCCACCAAAGCAGCACCAAGCGCCGGACCAGAGAGCCGGGAAGGCTTTGTGAGGCGTGAGGACCTGCGGCCGTCAGAGCTGCCCCGCTGGGAGCCCGCACAGGCCGTGGCTCCCCCGCGGCCCTCGCTGTAAGTC
>NW_027728728.1:0-314 GCF_054177405.1 Leptonychotes weddellii | reverse complement strand
GCAGGCTCCATGTTCAGCACGGAGCCCCATTGGCAGGGCTCGGTCTTGCAACCCGGAGATCATGACCTGAGCTGAAATCAAGAGTCGAATGCTTAACTGACTGAGCCACCCAGGTGCTCCTCTTTTACTATTTTTAAGTCACAGATCAAGCACTATTCAATTTTAACTGTTCACTTGCATGTACATAAAAATATGCCACGTGTATATGTTAATATATTCACATATACATATCTGAATATATGTATATGAAGCAATGTCATGTCATCTTTAAGAAAATTGTTTTATGATGCCATAGGCCATTTATTTCACTGCAG
>NW_027728727.1:0-314 GCF_054177405.1 Leptonychotes weddellii | reverse complement strand
CAGTGCCTCCACAACTTCTTATATACGATGTCTGCCTTTCTTTCCTTTTTTAACTTAAAAAAATATTTTAATTTCAGTATAGTTGACATACAGTGTTATATTAGTTTCAGGTGTGCAATAAAGCAATTCACCAATTCCATACATCACCTGGTGCTGATTACAATGTAGTGCACTCCTTAATCCCCGTCGCCTACTTTACTCATCCCCCACTGACCTCGCCTCTGGTAACCATCAGTTTGTTCACAATAGTTAAGAGTCTGTTTCTTGGTTTCTCTCTCTTTCTTTTTTCCCCTTTAATCATTTGTTTGTTTCAT
>NW_027728726.1:0-314 GCF_054177405.1 Leptonychotes weddellii | reverse complement strand
CTCAGTTTGTTTCTCAGAGTCCATAGTCTCTTATGGTTCATCTCCCCCTCCGATTTCCCTACCTTCAAGCCTTTCTTGTATACTTTTGTGTTTAAGAAAGAATGCACTCCACTGCTGTACTTTTTGCGTTTTAACTTGTATTTACATCCTAAAAGTTTAAAAATTTTATACAATCGGAATAGCATTTTTATTCGTAGATTCACCTTGATAGTATGCTTAGGAAGTCCTAGCATAATACAATTAATGTTAATATTCACATATTTTTTTTAGTTTTTATGGACTATTTTTACACTGAAAGACTTAATCCAGTTGGG
>NW_027728725.1:0-314 GCF_054177405.1 Leptonychotes weddellii | reverse complement strand
ATCTACCTGCTGTTTGGTAGGTCATGGCCGGACCCCAGGGAAATCCCATGGTCCTGCGGAAACTATACCCAGCCTGCCTCTTGGGCATCTGGGATGTGCCCAGCCTCTCTCCTCGCTTGGCCCTTTTCTTGGCAGGTCCTCCCCTGCCCACCGGCCCGGCCCCTCTGGTGGGCAGCACTCTCGCCTCTCTAGGTCATCAAGGCTCTCTTTGTGTTCACCCAGCAACTACTCCTGGCTGGCAGCTGATGGCCAGGAGACACATGCAGAAGGCACCTTGCTCTGAATTGGACATCCAGCCGCCCAGATTAGCAGCT
>NW_027728724.1:0-314 GCF_054177405.1 Leptonychotes weddellii | reverse complement strand
TGAGTGGGACAGTCACCCCAGGTCCTGCGGGGGGACCCCCAAGGGGCGGAAGCCTGTGGTGGGGCCAGGGTGGCTGTGGGGGCTCGGACCACCTGAGGCTGTGGCCCTGAGCTGGTGGAGCAGGGAGGGAGGTGGGCACCTGGGAGTCGGGGGGGGTGTCTTGAGCCCCCACGGACCCATGCCCCACCCACCCCTCTTGCCTTCAGGCCCTCACTGCATCCGAGGGCATCTGGCCTGCTTATGTGTGTGCTCAGCGTACACCTGGCCCTGAAAGACCCTGGGGTTCCCACCGTGCCCCCACCTGCCCTGGAGGT
>NW_027728723.1:0-314 GCF_054177405.1 Leptonychotes weddellii | reverse complement strand
GGGTACACAAAGTTGTACGTAGTGTGTACCTAATGAACGGTACAGAACACATGTGCAAATACTATCCTGCAACAGTTCATCTATTTACTAGCCTAAGCCATGACATGGAGTCGACTTAGTAAGAAGGATTCAAGTCCTTATTTGAATTAAGTCCTCAGTCTCAGGGCAGCATTCATAATTCAACCACAAAAAAAAAAAAAAAAAAAAAAGAAAAATCCGTATTCTCATTGCTTTCCCTTCGACTAGAAGTAGAGACGTGGAAGATCTTGCAGATGGAGAAGCCGGTGATCAGACGTCTTCCAATCACAGTTTAG
>NW_027728722.1:0-314 GCF_054177405.1 Leptonychotes weddellii | reverse complement strand
GACAGCTGAGGTGACAGTAATCTCATCTTCACTTGAGGTCCAGACACTTGTTCACAACATCTGGCCTCACTGCTGACGGCTGGGTTACCCCTGGTCACCCAGGGTGAGCGTGCTGGAAATCAAAGCTCTGTGGTGTGACCAGAATAAGCCAGGACCTTTCTGTGTCTCCTCTCTGCCATCCTCTGATGGGGACACTCGGCTCCCCTCTTCCATAAGGCTGGCACCCCACAGCAGAAGCTGCTCGCAGTGAAAGAAGCTCTCTCCATGCTCAGAGGGGAAATGGATCACGTTCAAAAGTAAGTTGAGCCCCCTTC
>NW_027728721.1:0-5056 GCF_054177405.1 Leptonychotes weddellii | reverse complement strand
TTTGAGAGAGAGAGAATGAGACAGAGCACATGAGAGGGGGAGGGTCAGAGGGAGAAGCAGACTCCCTGCCGAGCAGGGAGCCCGATGCGGGACTCGATCCCGGGACTCCAGGATCCTGACCTGAGCCGAAGGCAGTCGCTTAACCAACTGAGCCACCCAGGCGCCCCAGAAGCTTTTTATCTTGATGAAGTCCCGAAAGTTCATTTTTGCTTTAGTTTCACTAGCTTTTGGAGATGTATCTTGAAAGAAGTTGCTGTGGCCAATGTCAAAGAGGTTACTGCCTATGTTCTCCTCTAGGATTTTGATGAATTCCTGTCTCACATTGAGGCCTTTCATCCATTTTGAGTTTATCTTTGTGAGTGGTGTTAGAGAATGGTCGAATTTCATTCTTCTGCATGTGGCTGTCCAATTTTCCCAGCACCATTTATTGAAGAGACTGTCTTTTTTCCATTGCATATTTTTTCCTGCTTTGTCAAAGATTATTTGACCATAGAGTTCACAGCATCATCTTTAGAACTCTTTACATGTTAGGAAGAGAAGTCACAGATATAATGAATGGGCCTTGCTGATCTAGAAGGAAAAGCAGTTCTCAGGATGGAACCAAAATCTTGTTGTTGCAGTCTTCAAAGTGATTATTTTTGTTTTGCTGATTTTTTTTTTCTTATCATGCTTTTAATACAAATTCATCATCAATCTTTTGGAAAATACTAAATAAAAACTCAGAACCCCACTACCCGGAGTAAGCACCTCTGAGTGTATTTTCTTCCAGTTATTTTTTAAAGCATATATTATAGGTATGAGTTTGTAGGTGTGTTTAAAACCCTGAGATGAAGCTTTATTTTTAATTTTTCCCCCAGCTGGGTGAGGGATGGTGGGGAAGGAGAGGTGAGCATCAGCCTAAAATGACTGAGGTAGGATCATTACTTTGTCCCTCTGGAGACGGAGCCCTAAGAAGCCTCTGTGCAGCACTGAGCCCTGTTGACACATCCCTCCTGCTGGCAAGTCTCCTGTGAGCACCTGTCCCTCAGCCTGTCCACAATCTCTTCCTCCCAGTCGCTCAAGCCAGAAAACTGGAAGTCATTCCTGGCTCCCTCCGTTCACCCAGTTCATCAGTTTATTCTGTATTTCTTTTTTTTTTTTTTTAAGATTTTATTTATTTAATTGACACAGAGAGACACAGTGAGAGAGGGAACACAAGCAGGGGGAGTGGGAGAGGGAGAAGCAGACTCCCCGCTGAGCAGGGAGCCCTATGCGGGGCTCGATCCCAGGACCCTGGGATCATGACCTGAGCCAAAGGCAGACGCTTAACAACTGAGCCACCCAGGGGCCCCTCTTCTGTATTTCTAAGAAACTTTTTCAAATCTGAACATCTCTTTCCATCTCTCCTGCCACAAAGTGAAAGCAACCCCCCTGTTTCTCATGCCTGGCCCAGCCTAGCAGCCTACTCACCTGCCATCTGTTTCCACTCCTTCCCCACTGTTCCCCAACCCACCTCGGGGTGGAACTTTTTAAAAAAGGTTGAAGGCTTTTTAAAAATCTTTAAAAAGATTTCAAAATGTTTCCAAATGGAAAGCTACACCGAGCATCTCCTTCCTCTGATGAGACAATACCCTCAGGATAAAATCTGAAACCACTAAAAGTGCCTTAAAGTACCTGCCCTCCAAGGTCAAGCCTCCGCCCGCCCCCCTTCGCCCACGCCCTCTGTCCCCCCAGCCCTCCGAAGCAGGCCCGGTCCAGTTCACTGAGCAACGTTCTCTCTGCTATCATCAGGTCCTGGCTCCCGTTCTCCCGGCTGCCTGGAAACCCTTCTGGGAATCAGTTTGTTCAAGGATCCATGAGCTTGATGAACCCCCTTAGATCAGCTCTTTCTTTGCAGACTTCCAGGGCCCCGGAGGCCACTGCTGTGACTTGAGCAGCCACATGGACCAGAACTCCAGTGGGGTTATCTTCCTTCCCCAGCTGCTTTCCTTGTGAGGATGTAGAAGTGACAATTCCACTTCGTGGTGTTTTCACATGAACTAAGTCCACATGAAGCATCTCTGACAGATAAGCGCACAGCCCAGAGGAAGGCCTCAGTGCTATCAGCTGTTTTACTCTTCCTGCTGAATGATGCTTGAGAAGGCCTGGAGGCATTATTGCAGTGGTCTTCTTGAGAAACTGGAATGTGGAGGCTCCATTCCCTAGGGGAATCCTGAGGAGTCTGCATTCTAGAAAATTGTGCTTAAGTCCTTGTTCCAAAAACTCAAGGACAGGCGGACATGGGAGAGGGTCTAGGAGATGGGAAGAAAGAGAACCACAGGTCCAGGCCCTGAGATGGGGGTTCTGTGTCACCATCTTTATATTCAAGGAGGTGCCCTAAACCTGGGATTATTTAGTGAATGCATTTACAATGTTGCCAGATCCCCCAACGAGGGAGGTAAAATCAGAAAATGAAGAAGCAATTCGCTTGGTAGTTAGACGCAATGGTGAATTTCAGGAATGCCTAGGCATGGCTTAGGGTGTCCCTGGGACACCACTTTGTGAACAACAAAATCTCTAAAGCCTGGGGGTGACCATTCTTCCTGGGCTTCTGATCTAGGAGAAAAACAAGGAAGCAGCTTCATCCCCATGATCCACAGGGTTTACTCAAGCTGTCCCTGGCTGTGTAAATGCGGCGGGCCAGGGCGGGGGGCGGGGGGGACACATCACCTGGGACAACTTTTGTAGAGATGACAATGCTGGGAATTTAGAACAAGACTTGGGTAGCTCACTGGCAGTTCCCTGGAGGATTTCACCACCTCTGAGCCTCGGCCGACCATCCCTGGCAGGAAATCTGTCTCAGTCTGAGTTTGCAGAAGGGTGTGTTTTAATTAAAGGCAGCTGTTCATATCTTCACCCTTGAATGTATTCTAAGTTTCTTTTACACTGACGCCAATTCTCAGGAATTAGATGGAGAGATTGAAGTGGGGGGAGGGGGTATGGTGGGGAAGGAGACAGAAACAGCCACGGAGCAGGACATGCAGCCTAATGAGGGCCCCGAAAAGCATAAGAGGTCTGAAAGGAAGTGCCTGACATCCCCCAGTTAATCATGATAAGAACATGGGTGTGGTCTCCCCTGATCCTGGCAGAGCTGAAACTACCAGCCCCAGGAGTATTCAGAGGGAGGAAGACAGTTCTTTCCAGTCTACAGGGGCAGAGAGCTATGGCTTTTCAGGAAGGAAAGGTAAAATTTTACCCATTGTACCTTCTAATTGTGGGGGCACTTAATTGTCTTATTTTTGCAATGTAATATTTAATTGAAGGGATCTATAACTTCAGCACAAATCAACAACGATTTATTGAGTACATACTACGTGCAATCCCTTGTATAGGCCTTGGGACAAAAAAATGAATAAGACACAGATGTTTTTAGTGCTTCACATACTTCATAAATTTAAGCCCTGGTCATGCCCTTTCAATAATTAATTAATTCTGCAAATATTTATTGAGTTCACTCATCCTTTTATTTATTCAATGTGCCTATTAGGTATCAGGCAATGAACTAAACTGCAGATGCAGGAGAAAATAGGGTCTTAATCTGTTCTTATTTATAGTCTCAGTGCAATACTGTGTAATACAAACAATGATAGTTTGGAGATTGGTGTTGGATCATGCAGGAACCATCCAGGATATTTTGATGAATTAATTACATCTCAGGAATTGTGAATGACCTGAAGTGTTAAACATGCTCACAATCCTGAACAAATGAGCCCTTTGCTTCCGGATTAACATCTCTGCATACTTGAGCCAATACACGGGAGATGCCACCAGCAGAGTGTGGTGTTCTGCCTCTTAACTCCTCAAGTGTGCAGAGCTCCAAAGAGGTCAGAGTCTGAAGCAGCCTTTGATGGGGGGGCGGGGGTAGTCTTCTGGGAGATCTCAACCCCTTTGACTTCTCAAGATATGCAGATTCACTTCTTGGGAGCCAGTATGCCTCCATCCCCAAACCAGAGCACCATGTCTACTCTCACCAGTGAACGAATCCTGAGATGTGCTGTGCTATATGGTTTAACCTGTTGTCAGTTGGAGCAGGAGCACCCATCAGCCAAACCATCCACCGCGACAGAATTAGCTCCCTTTATCACAACTGTCAGTGGATTGCTGCTTGCAGTTCTGTGCAAGGACAAGAGATGACTAGGGAGATGATGATGTGTTCTTCCTTTGGCAATCAGTCTATCATGAAGGAGGGCTCATAAACCCACATGCAGTCTCTCAAGAGCAACTGTTTCAGGGGGAAGAGAGTTCCAATACTATACCACACACCTGCCTGCTCAGGCACCTGCCTCCCTGACTCAACAGCCTTCTTTTCCCCTTGGTCTCTCAGGGAGATGATGAGCCTGGCTAAATTCACTAAAGCCAACCTGATTTGCATCCTTCCTTTCTACTATTCATCCAGCCATCAAACTTTCTGTTCCTGAACTCATTGATTGGGATACTCATTCAAATATTTATTTTCAGGCTTTTCAAGCTATAAAAATGCTGTCTTGCTTTCCCAAGCCATGGCTACTTCTCTGGTTAGTTATAAGAATTATAGGACTCGTTCACCACTCTGGAAAACAGTATGGAGGTTCTTCAAAAAGTTGAAAATAGGGCGCCTGGGTGGCTCAGTTGGTTAAGCGACTGCCTTCGGCTCAGGTCAGGATCCTGGAGTCCCGGGATCGAGTCCCGCATCGGGCTCCCTGCTCGGCAGGGAGTCTGCTTCTCCCTCCGACCCTCCTCCCTCTCATGCTCTCTGTCTCTCATTCTCTCTGTCTCAAATAAATAAATAAAATCTTAAAAAAAAAAAAAGTTGAAAATAGAGCTACCATATGATCCAGCAATTACACTACTGGGTATTTACCCCAAAGATACAAATGTAGGGATCCGAAGGGGTACGTGCACCCCAATGTTTATAGCAGCAATGTCCACAATAGCCAAACTGTGGAAAGAGCCAAGATGTCCATCGACAGATGAATGGATAAAGAAGATGTGGTATATATATACAATGGAATATTATACAGCTATCAAAAAGAATGAAATCTTGCCATTTGCAACGACA
>NW_027728720.1:0-314 GCF_054177405.1 Leptonychotes weddellii | reverse complement strand
ACACAGCGAGAGAGGGAACACAAGCAAGGGGAGTGGGAGAGGGAGAAGCAGGCTTCCCGCGGAACAGGGAGCCCAATGCGGGGCTCGCCAGAATCCTGGGATCATGACCTGAGCCGAAGGCAGATGCTTAACAACTGAGCCACCCAGGCACCCCTAGGTTGCTTATTTGAGGTTTTTCTTGTTTCACGTGGTAGGCCTGTGTCATTGTAAACTTACCTTTTAGAAGTGTTTTGCTGCATCCCCAAAATTTTGAACAATTCTGTTTTCATTTTCATTTGTCCCCATGTATTGTTTGATTTTCTCTTTGATTTTTT
>NW_027728719.1:0-314 GCF_054177405.1 Leptonychotes weddellii | reverse complement strand
CTTTGTCTGGGCTCACATGAAGGACGGAGATCCATATTTGTCCCCAACCCCCATCAGGACTCATGGGCATCTGCCTGAGACTGTTAAACTGAATTGGGAATAAAAAAGATTATGTTTTTAATGTGACTTTAGGAAAGGCAAAAAAAATTGTGATCATAATTGTGCATAGGTTAGGATATTCAAAAACAAGGTAGTTATATTAGCTTTTCATGTCCACAAATGTTACTTTCTGATATTCCACATTCACACCTTGTGCTAAGCCTTTAGGCACAGTAATAAAAAACATTTAATTATCTCCTGATGGGCTCCACATT
>NW_027728718.1:0-314 GCF_054177405.1 Leptonychotes weddellii | reverse complement strand
TCAATTTAGTGCCATTGTATTGCCTGTAAGGTGGCTGTTACTGTATATTTTCTGTGTTCTTTTCTGGTCTATGTTACTTTTAGGCTCTCTCTTTGCTTAGAGGACCCTTTACAGTATTTCTTGTAAGGCTGGATTCGTGTTTGCAAATTCCTTTATTTTGGTTGGCCTGGAAGGTTTTTATCTCTCCTTCTATTTTCAACGACAGCCTAGCTGGATATAGCATTCTTGGCTACATATTTTTCTCATTTAGGGCTCTGAGTATATCATGCCAGTCCTTTCTGGCCTGCCAGGTCTCTGTGGATAGGTCTGTTGCC
>NW_027728717.1:0-314 GCF_054177405.1 Leptonychotes weddellii | reverse complement strand
GGAGGGCACGTACTGCATGGAGCACTGGGTGTTATACGAAAACAATGGATCATGGGTCATCACATCAAAAACTAATGATGTATTGTACGGTGACTAACATAACATAATAAAATTAAAAAAAAAAGAAATAATTATATCAGCCTTACCAAATTTGCAGAAAAAAAAAATAAGAGGATGAAATGAGTTAAGTGACAAATGCAACTTTTTTAAGTGACAAATGCAACTATTGTTTTCTTCTAATAATGTAAGTTTTGATTAAAAGGTTTGGATTATAATAGTTACTTTAATGTCTTTCACACTAAACAACTGAGTGC
>NW_027728716.1:0-314 GCF_054177405.1 Leptonychotes weddellii | reverse complement strand
TAAAAAATAAAGTCTATTGGGTGCCTGGGTGGCTCAGATGGTTAAGTGTCTGCCTTCGGCTCAGGTCATGATCCCAGAGTCCTGGGATCGAGTCCCGCATCGGGCTCCCTGCTCCGCAGGAAGTCTGCTTCTCCCTCTGCCTCTCTCTCTCTCTCTCTCTGTCTCTCATGAATAAATAAATAAAATCTTTAAAAAAAAAGTCTATTGAAGGGGGGGTGGGACATGATGGACAAAATATCATCCCTACATAGGAAGTCTCTCTTTAAAGTCCCCCATATGCTAAAGGATGATTTCATGATGCAGGCAACATCCTT
>NW_027728715.1:0-314 GCF_054177405.1 Leptonychotes weddellii | reverse complement strand
TCAGCAGCCCTCATCATCAAGGCAAGACCCTCCACCAGCAAAAGGATTATGACTTGCTGAAAGCTTAGTTAATGGTTAGCGTTTCTAAGCAATAAGTATTTTTTTAAAGATTTATTTATTTTAGAGAGAGAGCACAAGTAGGGGGCGCAGAGGGAGAAGGAGAATCTTAAGCAAACTCTGCACTGAGCTTGGAGCCTGACATGGGGCTTGACGGGGGCTCGACAGGGGGCTTGACAGGGGGCTTGATCTGACGACCCTGAGATCACAACCTGAGCCAAAACCAAGAGTCAGACACTTAACCAACAGCACCACCC
>NW_027728714.1:0-314 GCF_054177405.1 Leptonychotes weddellii | reverse complement strand
GGGCGTGGTCAGTGTTGATTAAAAGGAATGGATGGATCAAAAGGAAGGAGTTAAGACAAGCTGTGTGGAATCAACAAGCTTTGCAGTAAACAATAGAAATCTGTGCAGGAAAGTGGTTCCTGAGTCTATGTGCAAGTATCCATAACCTGGAGGCTTATGTTCAGAGATGGGGCTCTGGTTCTTGGGAACTAGGTTTGTCAATATAATTCACATTAGTTAGAACAACGAACTCCTAAATCTTTTTTTTTTTTTTAATTTTTTTTTCATTCTTATGTTAATCCCCATACATTACATCATTAGTTTTAGATGAAGTG
>NW_027728713.1:0-314 GCF_054177405.1 Leptonychotes weddellii | reverse complement strand
GTGTTTGTTAAGAATAAAAATATGCTGGCATGTAACAAATACTCCCACAGAGAATTATAAGCTATTAGAGAAGTTTCAGTATTAGAGGTTTCATTTTTAGTTGCTTGGCAGACAGAGTCTCATGGCAAAGTGTTTTTTGGTTTTGTTTTTTTTAACTTTGAATTATGGACATTTCAAACACATACAAAAGTAGAATACGGAAATTAATCCTCATGTCTTCACCAGTTATTAGTGCGTGGCCAGCCTTACCTCATCTGTCATGCCTGCCATAACACACCCCTCACACCTGTTCACACACTGAATTATTGTGAAAT
>NW_027728712.1:0-314 GCF_054177405.1 Leptonychotes weddellii | reverse complement strand
GACATTTGGAAACCACGGCAACAGGCCCCGCCCCCAGAAGATCAGCAAGAACAGCCGGCCAAGACCAAGTTTACTGATCAATGAGAACGGCAGAACTCCAGTGCTAGTGGAATATTGCACATAGAATCCATGGCTTTTTTACCATGATTCTGTAGTCTTTCAAAGTTAATTTTTTTTTAACTGTCTTTATTTTTTTTTTTGAATTTTTCTTTTTCCCTTTTTCAACCGACATCTTATCAATCCCTTTTTTCAAAAAATTTTTATTTTTCATTTTTGGGTCATATTCTATCCCTTCATAGTAGTTACCCGTATTT
>NW_027728711.1:0-314 GCF_054177405.1 Leptonychotes weddellii | reverse complement strand
CATTTGAGCAGAGTCCTGAAGGATAAGTAGGGGCTTGTTATGAAGAAATGCACATTCCAGGGAAATGAAAACTCGATTTTATTTATTCATTTGAGACACAGACATACAGAGCAAGAGAGAGCATGATCAGGGGGAGAGACAGAGGGAGAGGGAGAAGCAGGCTCCCCGCTAAGCCAGGAGCCCGATGTGGGACTCGATCTCAGGACCCTGGAATCATGACCTGAGCTGAAGGCAGATGCTTAACCATCTGAGCCACCCAGATGCCCCTGAAAACTCAATTTTAGTGTTGTTACCTCTCTTGAGAGACTTTAACT
>NW_027728710.1:0-5056 GCF_054177405.1 Leptonychotes weddellii | reverse complement strand
TGGAACACTACATCAAAAACTAATGATGTTATGTATGGTGATTAACATAACATAATAAAAAAACCCCACATACTTCGTATGTTTTATGTAGTCTATACTGTATTCTTACAATAAAGTAAGCTAAACAGAAAACATAAATTTATAGTACTGTACTGTATTTATAAAAAAGAAATCCACATGTAAGTGGACCCACACAGTTCAAACCCATGTTGCTCAAGGCTCAACTGAACTTCACATTTTGCCCTATCTACCCTATGGCAACTGTTTTTCCATCCTTGGTGGGAAATAGCAATAAATTATTGTCCCCATGCCAACAGCCCTCATCCCTCTGGGCTGGAAAGAGGGTGAGTTATTGCCAACACTGGTGAAATGACTTTCCTGACTCACCCCCAGCACCTCCCAGCCAACCTGGGCCAACCATGTCTTCAGTTTCCCCCTTAATTGCATCCTGCAGTTCTTCCCAAGTTCATTTACAAAGTTCACCAGAATCATTCTGTCTGAGCCTTTCAGTGCACACGCAGACACACACAGCAACAGAAGGACAAGCAGAAGGATGAACACCAGAACTTGGGGGCCAGGACATGGTCCTTATTCCAGATTTTTCTTTTCTTCTACAGAAAATCAAAATTCAATTCAACCTCTTTTCATACAAGGGGGAGAAAAGGATTAAGCCTCTAATTCTAGAAATCGATTGTGAAAGTCAACATTAAAGCACATGAGAGGCACAGCTCCTAGAGTTAAAGTCCCTCTGAAGTTAATTATGCCAAGTGTGCCAAATTTTTGAAGTAGTGATGCCCAAATGACTGAATAAATGTGGTGGGCAGAGGGCAAGAACTGAGAGCATATTATACATCAAGCAAGCACCACTTAGAGAGTCCTGTCACCTTGGAAAAAGAAGGAGTGAGGATGGAAGCAGGTTAAGGAAAACCAGCCTGGTGACTAATACCCAAGCGTCATCCACAGCCCCAAGACCGAGCCTGGGGGCTGGGTGCAAAAAGCATTCCCAGTCTTAGGGAGTTGGGCCAGAAGAATCAAGGCAGAAAAAAACAAAATATACACCATTTGGTTAGGGCTTCAGAACAGGGCTCTAAATAGGGGTGCTAGGGGAATGGTATGCGGATGGGACATGAGTCTGGAGTGTTAGAAGGGCAATGAATCATACTTTATTGTGGGGCTCAAGGCAGAAGCCTGCACTATAGCCTAGGTCAAAGCGGGGTGGGGAGTAGAGTGTGTACCGGGGAGAATACTGTTCCAGGGATGCTACCTGAGCACCCAGTGCTCTGAGTTCCAGGTCTAGCTGGTGGTTGGAGGCCTACCTGACTCTGAGTACAGTACATAGGTCCTACAGTTATGGCTAAAAACATGGTGCATGCTGCAGACAGGGGTGAGGAAGCTTGGACTCTGGCCTACCCCCATCAGAACTAGTTCAACCATGGAAGCCTTTCATAGGTTCCGCTTCAAGGCAAGGACTGCCAAAGGCAAGAACTGACCTGGAGAAACTGGATCCCAGCATCTACCTGCTCTTCACGTATACAAATGTCAAACATTACAATGTGGTCCCACCATGGAAATGATTCCCTGAGCCATACAAGGTGGCCTTTTGTCACTGTGCAGGGCTCCTAGGAGACCAGGTGATGTAAGTGGTAATGGAACTGGATGAGAGGTGGGGATGGAAAAAAGAGTTTGGTCCAGAACAATGAGTTCCATCCCTAAAAGTGGTGATTCATGTCTCCCTCTATCCCCCAGGGTGTTGTGAGACTCAGAAGGTTGTTTCCTAGGAGAAGTGTGCTTGCTGAGGGAATGTGATTTCGATGAGCATGGGTTTCCTTCAAATGGAAGGGGATGGCACTGAGAATGCCATTCTTCTTCTCTGGACAGTAAACCTAAGGGCACAGAAGGGCAGCCTTGAGGGGGCACGCTGTCAAAGGCCATCCAAAATTCCTCTGGGTTTACAGGCAGTGATCTCAGACCCAGATTCAAATCTAGGGCCTAAGAGCTGCTGATGGTATAAGTGCAGGCAAGTCATCTCTAGCCTTTCCGAGCCTCGGTTTTGTCAACCACAAACAGGATTTGCAAAAGTGTTGCTAGGAGGGCTATGTTCAAAGCATACAAGTAGGACACTTCACGCAGAGCCTGACACATGGGAACCTCTCCGTAAACCTTTGTAGTAGCAGTAGCAGCAGTAATGTATTCTGATCAAGAGGCCATGTGAATTCACTTTGAGGACTCACAACCACCTCCATCCACCATCCACTAAACGCCAACAATGAAAGACAAAATAAGACAGGAAATATGATATAGTTGTACTCGAAAACAAGATACACTTCTCATAGACTGGCAACTCTAAGTAACAGAGGAAGATGGGAACAGGCAGAAGTGGCTGAGATTGAAGACACACAGTGTCACCAAGATGGGAGAGCCCTGCACTGATCATCGATCAACCTCTCATGCACCTTTGTACACTGTGCATAATTATCATTTGCACCAATAGCCTGCTCACCCCAACCACACACTGAGAGCTCCTCAAGCGCAGAAACTGGGTTCTCTTCACCTCTATGTTCCCTGAGCTTTTCCTGTTTCCAGGTATATGGTCTGTGTTCAAAATAAGAAAGAAAAGGAAAAGACTGATGAAGATTTCATTATGTCACAAATCCAGCAGACCTAATACCTGCATTGAAAATCTACCCTTATGGGGCGCCTGGGTGGCTCAGTTGGTTAAGCGACTGCCTTCGGCTCAGGTCATGATCCTGGAGTCCCGGGATCGAGTCCCGCATCAGGCTCCCTGCTCGGCAGGGAGTCTGCTTCTCCCTCTGACCCTCCCCCTCTCATGCTCTCTCTCTCTCTCATTCTCGCTCTCAAATAAATAAATAAAATCTAAAAAAAAGAAAATCTACCCTTACAACTCCCCAAACTCATTTTACAAGGCCAGCATTATCCTGATACCAAAGCCAGATAAGTACTCTATAGGAAAGAGATAAGGACTCTATAAGAAAAGAGAACTACAGACCAACATTCCTAATAAATATAGATGTAAAAATTCTCAACAAAATATTAGCGAACCAAATTCAACAGCACATTAAAAGAATCATACACTGTGATCAAATGGGATTTATCCCTTGGATGCCAGGATGGTTCAACATACAAAAATCAATATATGATATACTGCATTTGTAGAACAAAAGCTAAAAATCATATGAATATGCTCAACTTATGAAGAAAAATCATTTGACAGAATACCCCATCCATTAATAATAAAAATGCTCAACAAATTGGTAGGGAAGGAATATACCACAACATAATAAAGGCCATGTATGACAAGCCCACAGCTAACATCAAACTCATGGTGAAAGACTGAAAGCTTTTCCTCTAAGATCAGGAGCAAGGCCCACTTTTACCACTCATGTTCAACAAAGTACTGAGAGGCCTATCCAGAGCAGTCAGGCAAGAAAAAGAAATTAAAGGCACCCAAATTGGAAAGAAAGAAGTAAAATGTCTTTGTTTGTAGATCATATGATTTTATATAGAAAATCCTAAAGACTCCACCATCAGACTGTGAGAACTACACATTCAAGTCTCTCAAACTACTGAGTTTGTTTGTGGAACCACAAACTCAGTAAAGTTGCAGGATACAAAAATCAACATACAGAAATAATTTGTGTTTCTATGCGCTAACAACACATCTGAAGGAGAAATAAAGCAATCCCATTTACAATAGCATCGAAAACAAAATACTTAGGAATAAAATCAATGAAAGAGGTGAAAGATCTGTACACTGAAATATACAAGACTGCTGAAAGAAACTGAAGAAGACACAAACAAATGGAAAGATATCCCATGTTCATGGATCAGAAGAATAATATTAAAATGTCCATACTACCCAAAGCCATCTATAGATTAAGTGCAATCCCTATCAAAATCCCTATGGTGTTTTCCACAGAAAGAGAAAAAACAATCCTAAAATTTGTATGGTACTACAGAAGATCTTAAATAGCCAAAGTAAACCCGACAAAGAACAACAAACCTGGAAGCATCACACTTCCTGATTTCAAACTGTACTATAAATCTATGCTAATCAAAACAGTATGGTACTGGCATAAAAATAGACACAGACCAATGGAACAGAATTGACAGCCTAGAAATAAATCCTGAAATACGTGTTCAACTAACATTTGACAAGGGAGCTGATAATACTCAGTGAGGTACGATAGTCTCTTCAATAATGGTGTTGGGAAAATTGGATAACAGCATGCAGATATACCAGTCACAAAAATTAACTCAAGATGAATTAAAGACTTGGGGTGCCTGGGTAGCTCAGTTGTTAGGCGTCTGCCTTCGGATCAGGTCCTGGGATCGAGCCCCGCATCAGGCTCCCCGCTCAGCGGGAAGCCTGCTTCATCCTCTCCCACTCCCCCTGCTTGTGTTCCCTCTCTTGCTGTCTCTCTCTCTCTGTCAAATAAATAAATAAAATTTTTTAAAAAATGAATTAAAAAAATGAATTAAAGACTTAAACATAAGAACTGAAAGCATATAAAGTGAGACTCCATCAAACTAAAGTTTTTGCAAAGCAAAAGAAACAATCCAAAAAATGAAAAAGCAACCTACAAAATAGGACAGCACATTTGCAAATCATATATCTGATAGGGGGTTAATATCTAAAACATATGAAGAACTTCTACAACTCGATAGTTAAAAAAAAAAATCTGATTTAAAAACGGGCAGAAGAATTTAACAGATATTTTTCCAAAGACGACATACAAATGGCTAACAAGTACAAGAAAAGATGTCAATGTCACTAGTCATCAGGGAAATGCAATTTAAACCCACAATGAGATACCACCTCACACCTGTTGGAATGGCTGTCATCAAAAAGAGAAGAGCTATCCAGCGTTGGTGAGAATGTAAATTGGTGCAGCCACTACGGAAAACAATAGAGAGATTCCTTTAAAAATTAAAAATAGAACTACCATATGACCCAGCAATCCCACTTGTGGGTATATATTCAAAGGAAATGAATACAGGAGCTCGAAGAGATATCTGCACATGATATCACTCATGT
>NW_027728709.1:0-14269 GCF_054177405.1 Leptonychotes weddellii | reverse complement strand
AAACAGCAAACCCTGGGGAAGGGGGAGAATCTGATTTCCAGAGTTACCACGTCATGAGACTCGAATGTCCGGTGGTCAGCCAAAAAATCACAAGCACAGAAGGAAACAGGAGAGTCTGGCCCACTGAAAGGAAAAAGAGAACTGAACAGAATCTGTCCCTAAAAAAGACCTGAGGTCAGATCTACTAGACAGACTTTAACACAAATGCCTTGAGACAGTGGGGTAAGATGGTGGAGTAGGAGGATCCTGAGCTCACCTCCTCCCAGGGACACACCGAGGCATCCACCACATAGAAAGCAACTCAATCTGAGAACAACCTGAGGCCAGCGGAACAGGTCTTCCACAGCCAAGGACAGAAAGAAAAAGCCACACCAAGAAGGGTAGGAGGGGCAAAGACTGAGTCAGGAAACACATTCCTGGCACACGACCCACAAGTGGGAGGGATATCACAGGGGCAGAGGTCCTCCCTGAGGACTGAGGTGATCAAGCCCCATGGGTACCCCCGGCACTAGGGACCTGCACCAGGAAGTAAGCCCCCGTAACGTCTAGCTCTGAAAATCAGCAAGGCTTAACCCTGGGAGCTTTAAAAACCAGTGGGGCCCAGTTCCAGGAGAGCAAGGGCTAGAGGAAATTGAGACTCTGCTCTTAAAGGGTTAGTGTACTGTATCGCTTGGCTCCAGAGGCAGCAGTTTGAAAAGTGCCTGAGATGTATTGACAAATTTTAGGGCATATGCTGGAGGGGCAGGGATCTGTAGGAGCTTTCTCTGGGAATGGAAGTGCTGATGGGCACTTCTGTTCTTGCCCTCCTTCCGCCTAGCTGGCCAGGCACCACTTCTGGCACTCTCCATCTAACCTGCTAGGACTGCTTCACCTGCCCTGGCAGGCACCCCTCCAGAGCAGCCCCCACCTGCCACACCCAGGGGGTAGCCCCCAACTGGGACTGACACCCCTCCAGAGGGACTCTTGCCCCAAGGAGGGGGGTCAGCTCCACCTACCAGCATGCTCCAGGAGTCATGGCCCAGTCATAACAAGAGGGGGCATGCAGGCCACACAGGGGACAACCTTGAAGCACATGGTTCTGATGACCAGAGGGGACTGTGGCCCCGAAGGACACCTTTTATGTGAGGCTACTACTTTCAAGACCAGAAGATATAGCTGGTGGACTTAATACATAGAAATAAACACAGAATCAGGCAAAACCTCAGAAAAAGACCTAAAGAAATGGAGAGAAACAACCTACCTGATAAAGAATACAAAGTAATGGTCATAAAGATACTTACCAGACTTGAAAGAAGAGTGGATGAACTCTGAGAACTTCAATAATGAGATAATTATAATGAAAATCACATCAGAGAAAATGAATAGCAGATTAGAGGATGCAGAATGGATCAGTGGTCTGGAAGACAGACATGGAAAGCACCCATGCTGAACAATAAAAAGAAAAAAGAATTGAAAGATGAGACTGGTTAAAGGACCTCCGGGACAACATTAAGTGTCTAATATTCACAGCATGGGGTCTTAGAGGGAGAGGAGATAGAGAAAGGGACAGAAAACCTATTTGAAGAAACAGCAACTGAAAACTTCCCTAATCTGAGGAAGGAAAGGGATCCAGGTCCAGCAAACACAGAGAGCCCCAAACAAGATGAACCCAAGGAGGTGCATACCAAGACATATAATAATCAAAATGGCAATGTTAAAGAGAGAATCTTAAAAGCAGTAAGAGAAAAACTACTAGCTACATACAAAGGGAACCCTATTAAGCTATCAGTTGATATTTCAGCAGAAACTCTGCAGGCTAGAAAGGAGTAACATGACATAGTCAAAGTGCTGAAAGGAAAAAAACTTAGAACAAGAATACTCTATCCAGCAAGGCTATCATTCAGAACTAAAGGAGAGATAGAGTTTCCCAGACAAACGAAAATCAAGAGTTCATAACCACTAAGCTGGTCTTATAAGAAATGTTAAGGGGACTTCTTTAAGCAGAAAAGAGAAGGCCATAACTAGAAATACAAAAATTATGAAAGGGAAAAATTTCACAGATAAAAGCAAACATATAGTAAAGGTAGTAGATCAATCACTTACAAAACTAGTGTGAATATTAAAAGACAACGGTAGTAAAATCAATTATATCTATAAAAATTAAGGGATACACAAAAAAGTAAAATATGTCATAAATTGTAGAGAAGTAAAGTATGCTTTCAGAGCGCATTTGAACTTAAGCAACCATCAACTTAATATAGATGTTGTATATATGTTTTATATGAATCTCATGATAACCAAACCAAAAACCTATAAATAGATATGCAAAAAATTAGAAAGGAATCCAAGCATAACACTAAAGAAAGTCATCAAATCACAAGGGAAGAGAGCAAGAGAAGAAGAGAGGAACAGAGAACTACAAAAACCAGAAAACAATGAACAAAATGGCAATAAGTACATAACCTATTGATAATTATTTTATTTATTTATTTATTTATTTATTTAAGATTTTATTTATTTATTTGAGAGAGAGAGAATGAGAGACAGAGAGCATGAGAGGGAGGAAGGTCAGAGGGAGAAGCAGACTCCCTGCTGAGCAGGGAGCCCGATGCGGGACTCGATCCCGGGACTCCAGGATCATGACCTGAGCCGAAGGCAGTCACTTAACCAACTGAGCCACCCAGGCGCCCCACCTATTGATAATTAAATGCTCCAATCAAAAGAAATGGGGTGAATGGATAAATAAACAAGATCCATCTATATGCTGCCTATAAAGAGACTCACTTCAGATCTAAAGACACACACAGATCAAAAATGAAGGGATGGAAAAAGATATCCCATGCCAATGGAAGCAAAAAAAGTGATCTGGGGTAGCCATACTTATATTGGACAGACTAGACTTTTAAAACAAAGACTGTAACAAGACAAAGAAGGGCATTATATAATGATAAAAGGATCAATCCAAAAAGAGGATATAACAATCATAAATATGCATGCAACCTGAAACAACTAAATACATAAAGCAAATGTTAACATACCTTAAAGGGGGAAACTGACAGTAATATAATAATAGTAGGGGACTTTAGCACTCCACTTGCATCAATGGATAGATCTTCCAGACAGTAAATCAATAAGGAAACGGTGGCTGTGAATGACACATTAGACCAGATGGACCTATTAGATATATGCAGAACATTCCATCCCAAAACAGCAGCATACACATTCTTATCAACCACACATGGTTCATTCTCCAGGATAGGTCACAGTAGGTCACAAAACAAGTCTCAATAAATTTAAGAAGATTGAAATCATATCAAGCATCTTTTCTGACCACAATGGTATTACTAGAAATCAAATGCAAGAAAATCTGGAACAAACCACAAACATGTAAAGGCTAAGCAACATGCTACAAACAAAGGGTCAACAAAGAAATCAAAGAGGAAATAAAAAAAGTTCTTGGAGACAAATGAAAATGGAAACACAGTAGTTCAAAATCTTTAGGATGCAGCAAAAGCAGTTCTACGAGGGAAGTTTATAGATATGGGCCTACCTCAAGAAACAAGAAAAGTCTCAAACAGTCTAAACCTACACCTAAAAAAGACTATAAAAAAAACAAAGCCCAAAATTAGTACAAGGAAGGAAGTAATAAAGATAGGAGTGAAAATAAATTAAGTAGAGACCAAAAAGACAATAGAAAAGATCAATGAAACTAAGAGCTGGTTCTTTGATAAGATAAACAAAATTGACAAACCTTTAGCCAGACTCATCGAGAAAAAAAGAGAGACTCAAGTAAAGAAAATCAGAAATGAGAGAATTTAAAACTGACATCACAGAAATCCAAAAGATTATAAGAGATTGCTATGAAAAGTTATATACCAACAAATTGGACAACTAGAAGAATGGATAAATTCCTAGAAACATACAATCTTCTAAGACTGAATCAGGAAGAAATAGAAAATCTGAACAGACTGATTACTAGTAATGAAATTGAATTCGTAATCAAAATCCTGACAAACAATAAAGTCCAGGGCCAGATGGCACAGGTGAATTCTACTAAACATTTTATTTATTTTATTTTAAGATTTTATTTACTTATTTGACAGAGACACAGCGAGAGAGGGAACACGAGCAGGGGGAGTGGGAGAGGGAGAAGCAGGCTTCCTGCTGAGCAGGGAGGCCGATGCGGGGCCCGATCCCAGGACCCCGGGACCAAAATGGACCAAATATTGGCCACAAATTAAGCCTCAATAGATGTTAAAAGATAAATATCTTGCATGCAAAGTATATTCTTGGACCACAACATGATGAAGTAGAAATCAATAACATAAAGAGAACTGGAACATTCACCAAAATGTGAAAACTAAACACCACTTTATAACAACCAATGGATCAAAGAAGAAATCACAGGGAAATTAGAAAATACTTAGAGATGAATGAAAACAAAAACATATCATACCAAAACTTATGGAATGCAGCAAAAGCAGTGTAAAAAGGAATTTTATAGCTATACATGCTTGCATTAAAACCAAGAAAGATTTCAAATCAACAACCTAACTTTACAACTTAAGGAACTAGAAAAATAAGAACAAACTAAATTCAAAGCTACCAGAAGGAAGGGAATAGTAAAGATTAGGGCAGAGATATAAGAAGTACAGAATAGAAAAACAGTAGAGAAAAATCAATGAAACAAAAAGTTGTTTCTTCAAAAAGATCAACAATATTGACAAACCTTTAACTAAATGAACTAAGAAAAAGAGAAGACTCAAATTACTAAAATCAGAAATAAAAGTGGGGACATTACTATCATTTCTACAGAAATAAAATGGGTTTTAAGAAAGCACTACGAATAACTGCATGCCAATAAATTGGATAACCTAAATGAAATTGACAAATCTCTAGAAACACAAAACCTACCAAGACTGACTCATGAAGAAATAAAAAATATGACTAGATCTGTAACTAGAAAGGAGATTGAATCAGTGAGCAATGATCTCTCAACAAAGAACAGCCCTGGATCTGAGGGCTTCACTGGTGAATTCTGCCAAACATTTAAAGAAGAACTAATACCAGTCCTTCTCAAACTTTTCCAAAAATTCAAAGAAAAGAGAACACTTCTTAATTAATTCTAAGGCCAGCATTACCCTGATACCAAAGCCAGACAAAGATACCCCAAGGGCAAAAACCGCACAGACCAATATTCCTTATGATCAGTGGTGCAAAAATACTATCCACACATGGAATACTGCTCAGCCTTTGAAAGGGTGTTCTGATGCCTGCGACATCATGGGTGAAGCTGGAGGACACTGTGCTCAGGGACACGAGCCCGTCACAAAAAGACAAGTACTGCTGGTTCCATGCGGACGAAGTCCTGAGGAGTCCCCGTCACACTCACAGCAGGGGGGTGGCGCTGGGCAGGCGGGTTCGTGTTTCATGGGGACAGGGTTTTAGTTTTTCAGGATGAAAAGAGCAGGTGCATCGTGGTGATGGCAGCTCAGCCAGAGAGGTGTTTCATTCCACTGAATCCTACACTCAAAATGGTGAACATGGTAAATTTTATGGGCATTTTACCACAATGAGAAAACCTGAACAAAATCCACAAAATTCTCCGGGGGACAGCATTATGTGTCATCCCCTACGCTCCAGCCTTGTCCCCTGGTGTCCCCTGGGTGGGCTCAGGGAGGGGGCAGCCAGTGACCACAGCATGGATTTTTATAACTGATTACATCTGACCAGGGAAAGATGTATAGTAGTATTATGAGCAAAACCATTTGTGCTGGGAATGGGAAGCCCTGGGGCCACTTGAGAGTGAGGTGTGCCCTCGTTGGCTCCAGGAGCACGTTCAGGGGAGTCCAGTGCAGGGACACTCCTACCCGGCCACACTCGTGCCTCCGTGCTCCCATCGTTCCCGCAGAGGGAGTCAACCCCAGCAGGGCTCCAGGCACCAGGAGCTTTCATGGGGGCAGGACGCCCTGCACGTACCCAGTTGAGTTCCTGAAAATGGTCCAGGTATGTTCTGTCTTTCACCTGTAAATCAGAGACTCCATTCCTTTTCTAGGTTAATCAGAAATAAGCACCCATGAATGAAAGTGTTTGCAACTAGCAGTTCGATGTAACTGAAGATGTGTTTGGTCCTCGGTAGAGGAAGTGAATCACTCTTACTTATTATTATTATTTTTTTTAAAGATTTTATTTATTTATTTGACAGAGAGAGACCCAGTGAGAGAGGAACACAAGCAGGGGGAGTGGAAGAGGGAGAAGCAGGCTTCCTGCCGAGCAGGGAGCCTGATGCAGGGCTCGATCCCAGGACGCTGGGATCATGACCTGAGCCGAAGGCAGGTGCTTAACGACTGAGCCACCCAGGTGCCCCATTCTTACTTATTTTTGGTTAGTAAGTGACAGGATGGACCTTCTCCGTTGAGTCCTTGGCCCTTCTCCTTTGGGTCCTTGGTCCTTGGCCCTTGGTCCTTCTCCATTGGGTCCTTGGTCCTTCTCCATTGGGTCCCTGGCCCTTCCCCAGGTCCTGGGCCCTTGGAGCACAGATGGGGGCACGGCAAAGCACCAAGGGCCCAGGACCTGGGGAAGGGCCAGGGACCCAATGGAGAAGGACCAAGGGCCAAGGACCAAGGACCCAAAGGAGAAGGGCCAAGGGCTCGCTTATAATCTCTGTTTCTCCAGTACTTAGCCTGCAAAGCGTATCTTCCAGATCCCCCAGGGCCTCTCCTCCCCATCTGCGTTATGTGCTCATGAGGCCATCCCAACTCCCTGCCACACCAAGTCCAAAAGACTGCTAACACGTGTTCTCTCTTCCTTGGAGTTGAAACCTGTCAAACTTCAAGGGGCATTCCCCCGCGCCCCATGATATTTTCTCTTCTTGTGTAAAGGGCTATATAGCTTATAAAACTTTCATATTTGAGTATTTTTTTGTAGGGTCCATATTGTTCTTCACTAACATTATGTCTGAGTGTTGGGTTTTGGGCCTTCTTGGACCCTAATACATGACTGGGTGCGAGGGAGCCTTGTTTACCCACCTGACAACAATATAAAGTATAATCCCAGCCAACTTCACATTTTAATAAATGCTTTTTTAAAAAGAGTGTTGAATTGCTAACCTCTAGGAAGCTGCCAGAAAACATTATCATTTACCGTTTTCACTTATTTCCTGAGTGACAAAGCTACCACTCTGTCGCCATCTGGACTTGTAAACAAATGCTGAGTCTTCTGGTGTGTTTCCCCTCTAAAATGAAGGCAGGCCTGCCAGCAATGCCCCCCCCCCCCCAATACCGCCCGGCTCCCCGAGGCCATCTGGCCAGGTTGGCACCGGTCATCAACTACTGTGTTTCTGCTATCCGCTGCATCCACCTCAAATAACATACGTCCGGCAGTCCCAGCCCCATGCCTGGGAAACCCCGCTTCATTCTGCCAACGAGGCAGCACAGTCCAGGGGCATCTGTGCGTGGCAGACGCTGCTGACCCGACCCACTCCACAGCTTGGGGGGCACCGGGAGGACTCCTCATCTTGGTGGGAAGTTCTGGAATTAGGTTGTTTGGAGATGGGCAGGAGGCTGGCGGTAAGGCCAGGGGGCTGTGTTGTCTCAGCAAGGGTGAATCATTAGCATTCCTAGGGTTCTCAGTCAATGGGAGACTTTCCAGTTCCTTAGAGCTGTTCTTTCCAGCAATTCATGTACAGAAATGCCAACTATTTTTCATATTTACCTGACTGCAAGTTAGAAAGTTACTTTAACAAAAGCCAGCTTGTACTTCCACATAATACACTACAATTTTTTTGTTCAAAACACTATTCCATGCAAAAAGCATATCAGCATGAAGTTGGCAGTTTCTGAGTTCCTTAATCATCCTTTTTTGTACACAATTTTGGTTTTGACACTTTTCCTTGAACAACATGTTGTACATTGTAGTGTTTCAACACAAGGTTGTTAACCTGTTTTCAGTGATGAAGTATTCTAACCCTACCAGATAAATGTTTAAACTGAACGTTGGTATTAATTATCCAATTACATGCACACACTTACACATACTCCCCCTCCATTTGAATCTAAAGACCAGCAAGTTTCCACTGTAAGCAATTAATTACAACCTCCCTGTTCAGGGCGTGGCGCTGGACCCGCCCCTTCCATCATGAGATGTCCTTAGTTGCGAGATAAGAAAACACAACTGCTCGGTGCCAGTTTAGTATTTAAAAACAAAACAATGTTTTCAATTTTCTGTTAAATGTCCTCAGTAGAGATTATCATAGGAGTGGGGAAGACTCCTGCCCACTTCAGCCTGTTCCTGCTTCTTACAGCCACCAAGCGCGTGCCGATTTACAAAATGCGTCTCTGTCCTCAGTGACCTTGGGGGCAGCAGGGCTGTGCACAAGGGTCCGGAATGTGGGTGCGAGGCTTCAAAACCCACAGCCAGTGGGCCCTGGCCATGCTCTGGCCAGACTGACCCTCCTCATCACATATCCCGAGGGGCTGACGGGGGTTCTTTCCCCACACCATGGTGGCCTCCTTTCTTTAGGGACCCTACAGCCCCAGGACTCCTAACCTCTGACCTTTATCATGCTGGCAAGACCCAACGTCCAACACTGACCCTCAACCCTGTTTGTCCAGCTATCCTGATTTATTTAACAGCACCTACGAGAAAGTTTTAGCAAATTTAAAGGTGACCCAAAGTGTCAACACACTGGAGGCTCATTACTTTTTGGTAGAAACTGGTCAGTAGAAACAAAGGAAGCAAATGGCTACCCCTGGGGGCAAGGAGCAGAGGACACTCCTGTTGTAGGTTCTCTGCTACGGTTCCCCTCCCAGGAGCACCTCGTCCACTGGGAAACACATATGTGGGCAGCACGCACAGGTCCAGAGACCTGAGAAGTGCTCCTCAGGGGGTGGGACGGGGTCCCGAGAGGGGCCCCCACGATGGGCAGTGGCTACCTGCACACCTCACCCAGCATGAGCCCCTCTCTAGGAGGGAGGCATCTCAGATCCCTGAAACACATGTGTGTTGGTCGGGGCCCTCCAGAGGAACAGACTGATAGGATGCGTGTGTGTTGGGGGGAGGTTATGGATCCCTACGGAGAGAGGTTTATCATGCACTAGCTCACCCAGAACTCTGCATCAGTGAGCTGGGGACCAAGCGGAGCCAATGGTGGACCAAGCCCCAAAGCCCAAGAAGTAGGGCACTGACATTCCAGCAAAAAGGGAATCGGCCCTTCCTCCACCTTCCTGTTCCATTCAGGTCCCTGACGGATCAGGGATTGGATGAGGCCCATCCACACGGGAGAGGGTGGTTTGCTTGACTCAGTCTTCCAGAAACACCCTGGTAGACACACCCAGAAAAATGTTTTGCCAGTTGCCTGTATCTGAGGCCATCACCAGGCTCCGAGGGCTTAGGGGCTCCTGCCTTCTTTCTCAGGGTGTGGCTGATCTGGGACTTGTGGCTGGAGGTGAGGAGTACCAGAATGTGGCCCAGGATGAGTGTGTTCAGGGCATTTTTGAGGACCTGCTTTGTAAATGGACTGATGATCCTGGGCCTCATGCAAGTCTGACCACAGGGTCTGGGATTCGGCCCTCGGGGTGGCTGATGCCCTTGGTTCACTGGCTGATCCTGAACAAGGGAGCTGATGAGGTAAGGAATACCTCCACCACAGGCAACGATTGTTAAAACTGAGAGCTGATGAGCCTCTGGGCATTGGTCAGTGAGTGTTCAAAGGGCCTCTGGAGAAGAGAGAGAGTGAGCATGGGATTCTTGAGGAGGTGGGCCGATGGTCACAGCTTCTCCTGAACCACCTTTCCCAGCACCCAAAGGACAAAGCATGTGTCTGCTTTCCAGCGAGCCACGGCAAAGGCGTGAAAGCACGCACTCCCTCTGTGTCCAGGGCGGGAGGCGCCAGGAAGGAAGCGTCCAGCTCTGTGCAGATTCCCCAAAAACCATCATGTGTGCACTTCATTAGTCAAAAATTCCCAATTATCTTAAAAATAAAATTTGTTACAAAGAATATCCCACTCCTAAAATTCCAACGTTGGTTCCTAAATTACCTTTTACAAGAGCAGAATTGTCACAGCTTCTATCAAGCACTATGTTAAATCTCACGTTTTCTACAAAGCGGACAACTAAGGGAGGTCCGCAGATTCAGGCAAATGTCGACACGCCCTTCCCCCATCCTATTACACATTTTCAGTCAAATTATAGTTTTTTTCTCTACCTCTATTTCCGCAGATCTCCAGTGGGAGGAGAAAGATTGTTGGCCCTGCTTTTCCCCAAGCAAGCCAGAGCATGAAGGTGGGTGCAGGTGCTTGCTTTCCCTCCTGCCTGTCTCTCTCCCTCTGCCCAGGTCCAGTTCAACAGGCTCTGTTGCGAGGATGGCACCAAATACCTTGCAAGAGGAAGGTTTCTGCCGCTTCCCAGCCCCCCCTTGCAGGTGAGGAGGTCAGCTGAGAGTCAGGAGCTGTTTTAACCCACGTCAAACACATACATCACACATGGGGACTCCTTTGTGAGAAAATGCTTCTCAGATTCATCTTTAGTTTGAAAATGTATGATGTCACAGCTTTTTAGGGACAGGTGCAAATGAGGGCAGGCTGACAGGCCTTGCTCCTTCTACCAGGGACCGACTCCTGGAAGGCACACCAAGCAAGTGAGCCCACCGGCCTCGGCCAGGAAAGCTGAGGACAATCACAGGCACGTGCTGACGCCGTGACCAGGATGCAAGCGGCAGCTGCTGGGCTAACCGTGGACCTCAGGGAAGGAGTTCACTCTCTGCATCAAGGTGGCGAAGAGTCATATAGCTGCCTAAGAATTCTGATGAAAAAATTAGAAACGTTCTCATTTTAACTGGCAGATGAGCAGATTATTTCTCTTTGCTGCTGCTGTTACAGAAAGACTGTGACAAAAACAACGGCTGGGTCAGCAGCCCCACCTGCTCACCCCTCTGTCGCAACAGGTGGAAAGGCAGCAGCACACCGTGGCTGTCCCCCACTTCTGCAGACCCCTGGGGAGCTCACCAGGAGCACGCAGGTGGGGTTAGGGCTCTTCCTTTTCCGGAGCAGCTGCAGAGGAGGCATCCCTAGACCAGCAGGGTAGAGAGGGGAGTCCTTTTCCATTCAACTGAAATGTGTTCTGAAGCGGCACTGGGTTAGGGACCCTCACAGGGGAGGAGGGATATGTGTGCTGGGAAATGTGGGGCAGGGGCACCCCTGGTGGGTGCAGTCACCTAGAGCAATGAGACCATGAACAGAAAGGTCGAGGAATTGCAGAATGGTGCAGCCAAACCACAGTGGAAGACAGTTTGCCGGTTTCTGGCAAACTAAACATACTCTCACCATATGATCCATAAAATGCACTCTCTGGTTTTAGCCAAAGAAACTGAGAACTCACATCCACACAGAAACTTGCACAAGGATGTTTATAGCAGCTTCATTCCTAATCGCCAAAACCCGGAAGCAACTGCAGACGCCCTTTGGAAGGTGATGGATTCATACACTGTGGTGCATCCAGACAATGGGATATTGCTCAGCACTAAACAGAATTGAGCTACAAGCCATGGAAAAGACACAGAGGAAACTTGAGTGCGATTCACTAAGGGCAAGAAGCCAGTCTGAAAAGGCTCCGTCCTGTAAGACTCCAACTTAAGACGTTCTGGAAAAAGCAGAACCATTGAGACAGTACAGACCCGTGGTGGCCGGGAGCTGGGGGTGGGGGGGAGGAGGGATGTGCAGGCCGAGCACGGGGTATTTCCAGGGCAGTGAGTCTCTTCTGTAGGTAGTGTTACGCCGGATACGTGACATCGTGCGTTTGGGAAAGCCCACAGAATAACCCAATACCGATAGTGAACCCTAATGTGAATGATGAACTTTAGTTAATGATGATGTATCAATATTGGCTCATCGAGTCTAACAAATGAACACATTAACATGAGATGTTATAGTAGAAAAGCAGCGTGTGGGGAGGAGAAGGGGTAAATGGGAACCTGCTGTGATTTCTGCTCAATTTTTCTATAAACCTAAAACTGGTTTGAAAAAAAGTCTATTGAATTTTAAAATACCTGAAAACATAAAAGGCTAACCATCATGAAATGGTTCAAACACAAAACAAACCATTCCCTTAGTGCAACCGTTTTCTTTAAAAGTAAACGAGGCATTAATGGTTACATGTGGTAGAGCGGCGGGAGGAACCACATGAAGGTCTCCACATGCACCTGCATGTCACCCTCGCACACCAGCCTGGACCGGTGAGCACCCCAACACAAGAGCCAAGAAGGAGCAGGGTCATGTGGGGGTTCTCAGCCGGGCCAGGACCTTGGGGACCTATCAGGGGGCCCTGGTGTGCCCTGGTGTGCCCTGGAGGCCAGGGGATGGTCATTCACACACCAGCACCTGCCCCTCTGTGCCCATAGCTGCTCAGGACGACTGTGCCCAGGACAGACGAAGCCTCCGCCTCACAGAGCCCACAGCCTGGCATCGGAGACAGGACAACCAGCAGTCAACAGCAATTTTCAACAATGCGCTAGGAAGAAACCAGGGGTGGGAGAGGGTCCAGAGTTTCCACACGCAGCCCTTGTACGATGGGGACAGTCCGCAGGCTAGGCAGCACCGAGAGACCGAAAACACCTCAGTGCTTCAGGAAACGGGCAAACGTAAAGGCCTAGCTTCCTTTTTCAGTAATGCGCAGCAGTCTTCCAGGATACGGGAGGGGAGGGTCAGACAGACAGAAACTTTGTGGGGGTCCAGAAGTCACCATACACTTTCTCTTGTCCCTTGATGGAGCCACCTAAATCTTGTCCTTTCGGAGCCAGTCTGGACCCAAGAGGCCACCGAGGTCCCATGCCCTTCAGCATATCTGCAGCTCCGGGAGCCTGGAGACAGACCCAAGGGATAAAGCACAAGACGCAGTTTGCCGGGGTGAAGCAGAGGCAAGACTCTCTTCTCTTCCCGTGCCCACAGTTTCCCTGACTTGGGAAGGACGCCTGCTGGAAGACTCTGGCGAGCCCATCACTACCCTGCGCCCAGCCCCTCCCCCATCAAGGGGAGAAGCTTACAACACAGTCCTGGCCGCCGTCCCTCCTGTGTGGCTCAGTCCCTGGTGCCCTGAAAAGTTCCCAGCTGCTCCCTGCCACTCCTAGTTTCTCTCTGCCCAGCACTCGGGATTCACCACACGTGGGCTTAGGACGCTGCAGGGTGACGCCCAAGGAAAGCACCTTGCTTCCCTCACCCATCACACTAAGCAGCTACTTTGGGGCCCAGGAAGGAGCTGCCTTGAGCTCCCCCACCGAGGGCAGGGACACTGTCTGCCCTTGGCCCTTGGCCCTCAATAAATCCTTCAGCAATCACAGAACCTGGAGACCCTTCCCCTCCAGCACTCATAAAGCACCTTTGGGCATGCTGAAATATTTATTTCATAATTGGCAAAGACAGGAGCTAACTGGAAAGTCAAAGTTTGAACTTTACAAAACAGAGTAACTGCTTGTTGAATTAACGTAAACCAACTTGTGAGCTTAGAACTATAAACGGTTTGCCATTTGCCTCCTGGCCACCCATTCAGGCAGCACACAG
Source organism: Leptonychotes weddellii (assembly GCF_054177405.1). Taxonomy (NCBI): domain Eukaryota; kingdom Metazoa; phylum Chordata; class Mammalia; order Carnivora; family Phocidae; genus Leptonychotes; species Leptonychotes weddellii. Next base: position 740 of record NW_027728709.1, on the reverse strand, counting down.
TGATTTTAGAGTCTGCGGAGGGCATACTGGCTGATAGCCACCTGCTTTCAGGAACCTGTGGTCCCACACATGGTTTCTGCACCTGCGACGAGCAGGAGCCAACTCCAGGGTGAGAAGTGCCTGCAGGCATGGACAGGGCACGGTGGCACAGGGTGACCACGTGGGCTCCATAGACCCTGCAAACAGGGACAGCCTCCGGGGGGAGCAGACCGGGAGGGCAGAGAGGCCTGGGGTCCAGCCAGGCAGCTTCTTAACTTCAGCGTCCTGCCCGCCCTCCATCCCCTCTGGGATTTTAGGGCCTGTCTCCCTGCCTCCCAGCTCCAGACGATGGTGGGCAGCAGCGGCCATGGTCCCCTGGGCTCTCCTGCCCCTTGTGCCCGCTCCCAGGGAGGACACACACATGCCTCCCATCTGTTGTGGGGTCTGGGCAGCGGGTAGGGGCTGAAAGGCTGTCGGGCAAAAGTGAATGTTATCAGTCTTGCTGTGTATCCGGCAAAAATAAAGCCAAGCTCCACCTAACCAGCATGTGTCCCACTCAGCTTCGGCTATTCTGTGTGTCTCTAGAAACCAGGAACACCCACAGTCTAGATCAAGAAATAACAGAAAAGGAGCTGGGCTCCCCTGCACTTGAGGACAAAGAGCTTGGTGCCATGGAAGGCGTCTCAGCCATTCCTACTCACACAAGAGGGACGCGTGGCCCAGAAGAGCCCAGCCTGGCAGGACGGCACAGCGGCCGAAAG